>NC_051130.1:0-9149 GCF_014839805.1 Manduca sexta
CTATTCGAAATTTACAATAGATACATATTAATACAGAAAGAGCATTGAACGTTATATTTATTCTGCAATGTTACCTTTAAGTAATTATGATGTTTTTTGAGTAATTACATACTAATTGAAAATGCCACTATACTTAATTGTTGATTCCGTGCTTCTCCTAAAGTTCACCTTATTTTAATGAATCATTGAATGATGATTTAAATTGCTCCAGGCCCAGTCATTTGTTCGGGGAACGCACTTCATGTTTTAATCTACCAATTTAATGTTTTTTCACGCGCTTACATATATTACAGCTAATGCATGCAATAGTGAACAACAGTATTTATTTACACAAGTTTATTTATGTATGAAAGGAGTTGAGTTTAATGTTGACACTATCTATCAGGGGTCGTTTTGATAACAGGGTGATAAAGATAAATAGTCTCAATACAGATGCCATTTTAAAACGAATACTTAAGTGATTCATAAAAATATTGTCATAGTCACTAATAATATAGAGTGCTTTTAATGGCATCCGAAGTAGAAATTAGTCAGGTCGGCACAATTGGTACCGCACTGTATGGTGGAGAGACAGTGGGACTTCGGTAATGAAATTAGACCCAGGTACAAATAAGCAAACATATAACTTCTAATATATTTAACAAGATACGTAAATACTTTATTTTAGGTTATAGTTTGCATGCGTTATATCTTAATTAAGGTTTAATTTAGATTCACTTTGTAAGGCAGGTTATCAAACATCGCCCTGTGGAATGGGGGCGTTTGGAGAATTCCACCACGGTATCCCCTGCCTGTCGTAAGAGGCGACTAATAGGGGCCACGAAGGGGTCGTCGGCGGGCAGCGGGGGGCTGCGGTCGCAGACTAGACACTTCAACGTCAGAGGAAACCCGCAGCCGTCCCTAATGCGCCGAAAAGGGCCACTGCGGAGTTTTAGCTGGTAGGCCGTGCATAGGTTAAGTTGTATATAGGGTTAGGGACTCGGCCCGGCGGTCGCCCGAAGGTCACCATCAAATCTGGGCGGCTCAACGCCGGGCCGTAAGGCACGGTTACCCCAGCATAACCGCTCAGTCGCCCCCCACGAAGGCTGGGGCGTAGTAATAAGGCTCTTTATCCGCGAAACCAAAAAAAAAAGGTTCTCAAACATGTAAGACCGGTGAAACCAACATAACCATTCCACTCAACCTCCAAGTATGTCCACTGCCGAGGGGTACTCATCTCTGGTCGGTCGACGTTCTGTTGGACCTCACTCCACTCCCCATCAGGTGCAGGGGTCTCTTTGCCGTGTACGTATAAAATAAGTGAAATTTGGTATGTGGATAGTTTGGACCTGCAGAACGGACCGCCCACTGGAAAGCCTTCAGCGCCCACAAAGGGGCGTTATCGTCAACGTTGAGAAAAACTGCCTTAAATTCTATTCGTCTTTTTGATGAACAGTTATTCAACAGTATCTTATAAAACTCTACTTACAGTTTTGTATTCAATTTCAAAGTCCTCCCTCGAATAAATCTCATCAGGATTGAGGTCCAGTCTTTTCATGGCGAGACTGAGCTCCGTGTAGTAGTGGTCCAGCAGCTGGTCGTAGTACTGCGCGCGGAACTGCTCGTCGGTGCTCGAGAATATAAAGTACAACAGGTCGATGACCGGGGACCCTCCCCGGATGGTCTGGTAGTCAACAATCCTAACGTGCGTGCGGCCTCTCTGTAACCAATAACATTAAGTTTTTAAGATATCATGATTACCTATACATATTAAAAAACAAAGTCTCCGTTTTTGTTTGTCTGTATGTTATCGAATTTCTCAAAATCTACTGATCGGATTTTTATACAATTTGGTATAGAGATAGTTTAAGACCCTGACAAGGTCCATTCTTTCCCGGGAAAACATATAGCGGTACTTTTGTCTCGGAAAAGTCCTTCACGCGGGCGAAGCCGCGTGCAAAAGCTAGGTAATATTTAACATTGAGTCAGTTTAGAAGCATTTTTCTAAGTTTTACGGTACACCAGACGATGAATAGCTAACGCACACTGTTTTAAGGGTCTATTTCACGAGTTTTAAGTTAAATTTATTTGTCAGTTATCGTTAATAGCTAATGTAGATAGTTCTTATTTGATTACCACTTATTTGGGAGCAGACATTCTACAGTATGACTAGTCTATACCTACATATTATGGTACGTTAATTGCAGGTACTGACTCTTGCGCCAACTTGGCACGTACAATATCTACTATTATTGATTGTTTCCTTTTACCCAGGAGGCTGAACGGTGAACTCTATTGAGGATTATATCGTTTATATTGTGTTGCATTTATAAACATATGATCTTATTGTTATAAAATTACTCATTGAATATAAATGATCCCCTATGTAAGTTTTATGCGTGTATCACGTCCCATAATCCCTAACGTATGTAATTCCCCAAAGTGTCAGGCAAAGATATACCTGGTAAGCACAAATATGGTTTGGAGTCTCTCCCTAAGCAATTCTTGTGTGCTCGGTTTCCACACTCAATGTACACCCGTGCAGAGGGCGACATTGTCGTGGCATAGTTAAGTATGAATACCTCATGGTCGTCAATTCACATTGAGGTCTTTGACGGCTCGCGAATATTTCCCGGTCTTCTTCCCTCCCAACTTTTCTCAAGGTCCATGCAGTCGCTAAGCCGGGAGAACCCGGTGCCGAATGCGGGGTCCGATACAAAAAACAAAAATGCCGAGATTTTTTATGTCCCATGCGATAGGGGAAGAGCGAGAGCGTAGACATAAATAAGTTTTTCGGTATGGACTACATTTAAAATTATTATTTACGAATTAAGTAAATAGAACTAGATAGAGATATTTGGGAGGTCGTGAATGGGAATCTGGGGTGGGCTATGATTCTAGAATGGCATTGAAAGCATCTCCGTCTACTGATAAAGGTATCAGTAGAATCAGAAATTCTCCAATGTTTCGCTTTAGGTTTTCTAGATCAAAAGAATCTAGAGCATCACGTTCGCAGCGGTTCACCGCAAGTAAGATATGTAAAACGCACAAACACATGACTTCTCACAATAAATTATTTACACTAGTTTATCATGCTGTTACTACGTGCTTTGACAAATAAATTTAAATAGTACAGCACAGATGGTATAAGAATCTAGGCCAAAAACAATAGAGAGTATTCCACGTTGATGGTGGGTAAGAACCTTAGGTAAGAACTATACAAAAGTTTGCATTCAGCCCCGGACCTTGAATTTTTTGGAGGCGGGGCAAAATCTGGATAGTGCCGCCCCCGACCACCTATATTTTTACTTTTATCATGATCATCATCATCATTTCGCGCCCCGCGGGAAATAATTTGTATGTGTAATGTACTGGATGTCTCAGTAGTCAAAGTTGCCTTAATTATGAGTTGTGTATTCGTCTGCCAATTTTGAATCTGCCGCCCTCTAAATACGCCGCCCGGGGCACGGGCCCTTGCTTGCCCCCCCCCTAGATCCGGGGCTGTTTTCATTACGTCATTGATCTAATCCACGGAAAATCTATACTGCGGTAGCAGTTTCTTCTTAACGACGTCATTTAGTTCAAGCACAAGAAACGGCGAAATACTGGTTACAAATATTTATTAAAAATGTACTCTAAATATATTACGTCTCCGTTATGTCTTTGTAATCTCATTTCTTTATTATATTCTGTCAAGTATTGAGTCAATAGCCGGTTAAAAATATTGAAAAGTTTTATCAATGTGAAGGCCAATCCGCTTCGACGAGATAAAGGTGCGCGTGCTGTTATTATAGTTGACCGATACTATAAGGTCAAAGACAATTGTCATGACTTCGTAATCGCCTACATGGAAGCCAATGAACCGCGGAACATACGGTGGCCGAAATTGCCACAAAGTCTAATCGGCCTTGTACTAAAAACCTAAACTAATATCAGGCCACTTATCCACTATTGCGTAGCTTAGATCGAAAATAATTTATATTCGCGATAATTTCAATAAATCAGCTACCCTTCTTAATGCTTTTCTTCAAAATAAAATTAGTATCTAAATGCAACTCACTTCGTCTATTTTCTCCATCAAATTGCTGACCCTGAAATCATTGTGTGTAAGTACGGGGCGGTGGAGAGGTTTGTTGTACATCTCAAACATATCCAAGCTAAAGTTAACCAGGAATTTCTTCATCACTTCCTTATGGTCTATCGATGCCGCCGCGATCGCCTTGTCTGCTATGCTCTTAGACAGAACTTTCATTTTATCATCTTTGGTGGTAAATATAGCTTTCAATGGCTTACACGACTCTTCAAATTTTTTCGGATCCTCCGCACTATAAGCGAATCCTAAGGCGTGAAACTTCGCCAGTTCTGTGACAGCAGAGGCAGCAAACTCCCAGTTCAGCCCCTTCAGCCTATCACTTATTCGGAACCCTCTGGCGGTTAAATCTTCGATAACAATAACCTCTTCATATTTCGTTTCATTACAGCCATAAAACTCTGGTATTTCAAATCGGTGTTCATCGGGAATGTTGTGTTTATCTTCTAGGTCGCGGTATATCTTTTTAATTTTAGTGTAAAAATATTGCTCTGACTTAAATAGACTGTCTAGGCCTTGCGTACGAATTTTTTCACCAAAAACAGCGACTTTGGCGAATAAATTGAGGTCAGGTTTGTCTTTGCCGCTAATGGTAACACCGAATAGTTGCGAGGTATAGTTAGCACCAGAGGTGACGATTGGATTTAATTTCGCGATCGGCTCGTCGTATTTCCTTTCGGTGATGATCTTGTTTACGAGCTCGGTGAGCACTCGCTCCGCGTGCGCCATGGTCTTTGCCGCGCGTCGCACTGGCGCTGGATCGTGCCGCTTGGGGTGTGTGATGTGTGCAATTTGTTCGAACATCGCGAATGTGTACTCGAGTTATGACTATAGTCACATTCAATCTTTGTCTTGAATGAATTTGTGTTACGTAGTCAACTATAATTTGTGTCATATGCAATCAAAAATAAATTGTTCCTGCTTTAATTGACACTTTAGCAAAATCATTTGTAGCGATAATTATGTCTGCGTTAATTGACCTTTTTATAAACTTTATCGCTTGGGTGTATGGTCTGAGTGCCTCGTCGGGGCAGAGAAATAATGCCAAAACACTGAGCTCCAAATATAATTAACTTTTAATATATCGAACATTACAACATTACTAGCATAAAAAAACAGTAACAGCGTTTCCACCCCGGGAGAAAGTTACTAGACTGGTAGATGTACCCTGAACAGGTACTTACGTTCGATTTTAGAAGACGTTACATTCCTGGGTTCAGTTTAAGACTAGACATCATTTTTATAATTATTTTCCCAGGTTTGGTAGTTGCGTCACATGCATCGTGCTAAACTTGTTTTCATTACACAGCCAACCTAAGTACTTATAGGTACTAATTGCAGCTCTACTTTCCCCTTGGGGATGCAAATGGTATAGAGAATGTATTTTGTAAAATAAAATGGGCGGTGCATGCTTGTGATCGCCGATGAGCGTAATGATATAAATTTTAATAATATACGTGTTACATATTATAGGAACGATGAGTCGGCCTCTTTATCTAGAGTTAGCGTTTAAAAGCAGGTACTGGGTTAGACTCCCAAGTCGGAACAAATGAATGACTTTTTGTTTCACCTTTTACCCGAGTATATATTCTAATCCTGGTTGAACTAAGTCAAATAGTTTCGGCCATTATTGCGCTAGAAAAAGTGTGGGTCGGAAAAAAAAAATCATGACTTCCGCATAATATGAAAGCTTATCCTGGATCGCCACACACTCACGCGGGCTATGCAGGATTTACACTTTGTGTGCAGTGGTTTCTATCCAGACGGATACAAATATTCTATCATCAATTAAATTAGATTAGAGAGGTTTGGAGAGTATTTTGTTTTTTGATTTCGCAGAGAAAGTGCCTTATTACTACCGCCCAGCCGACTGAGCGGTTATGTTGTGTGTTTACGACCCAGCTTTGAGCTGCCCGGAAGATATGGAAATAGGGGAAGATAATCAATTAACTATATGTGCCTTCTTATAGGTATAGGAAACAAAATTACGTAGTCTCATTAAATTCAAGGTAAATTGTACAGTTCGTACTCTGTAGGCACTATCTATAAACTGCTTTTAATAAGGTGTCCGTTATCTGGTAGAAATTGTTTTCAAACTGACGGTTAAATAGAAGTTAGCGGGATCTATAAACTTTATGTATTATTATTCTACGGGAACTATCGTAAAATATGGGGAAATATCGTAATAGAATATTTTTTGTTCATTACTTACTAATATTTCCGTCATATTAATTCTAATACATGAAAACTGTTCAATTAAACAGGTTTAGGTTAGCCTTTAAATTTTAATAGAAGGGGTGAATGTAAAGAAATCGGAAAGATAATATGTCTCACGTGATATCATCGGTAATTTCGATGCGTGTGATTGAAAGAGATGAAGCGATACCTCCACTACGTGCCCATTCCTGCAGATTACAATAATTTAAATATTAATTAAATTATTGTAATCTGCCGTTCTGACTATGGTGAATTGACGGCTAGGCGAACGTATAGAATCCCACTAACGATTACCAAGTCTCAGTTAGCTAGACGCTGTCCGAGTTTCTCACTGCCTTATATCTACAATAAAATTATTAGAAACTGTGATATAAAAGGCAAAAGTAACTTTGCTTGCAAAAAAATTGTAAAAAAATGGTTACTTCAACTGTCATATGTTGAAAAGCTGCTAGAGTAAGACCGAGCTCACTCTGGACACACACACTCTCTCTCACACACACACACACACACATGCTCACATAATTTCTCTCACGCCAACCATTCTCTCATCACTAAGTAATAACTAACTAGCCTTAAAGTAATAAATTTATGAATACTACTACCACAAAACTATGTTGCACTTCATCTTAGTATTAATTTTCTTTTGTTTTTGTAAATATTGCCCTGTTACTCCGTACCCATGAAACCCAAAATACAGGTCTCACCACCTAGTTTGGGTCTCGCTGTAATTCATTTCTAGTACTACTAAGGTAATTGTAATATTGTATAAGATGAACTTATTGTAAAAACTGTTGTGTTTGGCAAATAAATAAATAAATAAAAAAAATAAATAAAAAAAATTATTGCCGCAAGTACTTATTATCGTTGGTAAAATTACTAATTACCGTTGGTAAAATTACTAATTACTTTTGGTACAACTACTAATTACTGTTGGTAAAATTACTAGGATCTTAGGAAACATTAAGGGCGATTTTTTTTACCGCGTACAAAGAGCGTGTACTCACCGCGTCCTTCCTGTGCAAGTGGTTGCTAATCCTGTTGTCACCGTGTGCAAGCACGTTCAGTTTCAACGGTTTATACATCTCGTTATAATCCACTGTAATGGAAGATTCGAGAAACCTTTTCAATCTATCTTTATATTCTTCCTTAACAACTTTAATTGCATTTTTAATTGAATCTTGCAGTAAATCCACTGGTACCAACTGAATATTGTAACGATCTACAATTTTGTTAAATTCTTCCTTGTGTTCTTTTTCAAATGCAACGGACAGAGCGTGGAACCTAGCGATTTGTTCCACCACTCTAGCGGCATAGTTCCAATAAACAGACTTCATCCTGTCGTACACTGTGAACCCTTGTGCCAACAAGTCCTCCAACACGATTACTTCTTCATACATTTTGTCGCTGCATCCGTAACATTTCGGCGCTACGAACCGTTTGTCTTGCGGCACATTGTACTTTTCTTGCAGACTTTCGTAAATATTATACAGTTTCGTATAAAAAAAGTTTTCCACGTCAAATATTAGCAACTGTGTTTCAACTTGCGCTCTCAGTTTTTCTCCGATGGCTCCCACTTTTGCGAATAGTTTCAGCTCTTTATATCCATTTCCGATCGTGGCCTGGAACAACTGCGAGGTGAAGTTAGCTCCGCCGCTGCTAACGGACTTTATATTAATTTGCGCATCGTTTATCTTTTGCTCTGCGGCTATTTTGTTGAGTACCTTATTGAGTACTTGCTCGTGATTTGACATGGTTCGTGTTTCGGCTGGACTCATGTTCGTTATAACGTATCACTGCCAAATATGTTCAACGTACTGTACACGTCGATTTATAAACAAAAAGCTACATCTAATCTGACCAATCTTAAGATAATATTTATTAATTGTATTGGTATGTTATTCTATTATTGGTCCGTAAGGTAATCTGGTTACATATCATGACCGAGTAATAAATGCAAGTCATGCGAATCATTATTATAGTAAGAATGCTGTGTTAATCATCAAATGTCCTTATTCTACACAATTACTATAGAATTTATAAAAATGTAACAAAATCTTTTATTCAATAGTAACTTTTGCTCGTGGCTCCACCTGCGTGTAAACGTTTTTCCGGCATAAAAGTCTCCCTTTATATTTTATTGAGATGAAATGGAGCCTATATTTTTAGGCTACACTTTTTGTAATACATCGATATAAACTGCATTCAATTTCAAGTAATAATTTATGCGTTATGCATACAAACATACTGGCAAAAATCCTGACAACTGTTGTTTTATTTCTGCTGCTCTAATAAAGGCTACCCATATGAATTTTTGTGTTAAATCTATAACGTACAGACATCCGCCTATTACAATTTTATTATTTGCATCGATTGTACGTATATTTTGTATTTTAATTACGTACATCTGTACTGGTTGTAGGGCTCTCATATGTGAGAGTCCGCCTAAGTAAGTACCACCGCAATGTGTATTTCTGCCGCCAAATAACGTGTAGTAACTGTTGTGTTCCGGTTTGAAGGACATTGTAGCCAGTGTATCTGTTGGACATAATGAAACTTAACATCTCATGTCTCAAGATGGCGAGCGCAGTGGAGTACCAAACAATACCATGTAATTCGAGGTGTTGAATAGTGTTTCTACTGTTTATGGGCGGTCGTATCGCTTCCCATCAGGAGAACGGCAAGCTCTTCTCGTCATTCAAAGCAATAATAAAAAATATCTTAACTTTTACTAAAATGATAATGCCTCTAGCACAAGGTGCATGTTTATTATCTTACGCGTCCCCAACAGGTTACGACCGAAAGCGCAACTCAAATTCTAGGAATCGGTCTAGTATATCGTATTCACAGTAATTCATTGCTTCAT
>NC_051130.1:9649-38788 GCF_014839805.1 Manduca sexta
AAAGTGGCCCAAATTTTTTTTTATTGTCAGATGGCTATACGATTGCGATTTATAACCTCGCAGAGTGTAAACTTTCTTGAGGGGAATTACAAAATGTGGGGTTTTAAAACGCGATCGTCGTGAACTGGAATGCATTTTTGTTGAATTTTAATACTTATAACCAGGTAGGTCGGACGTCTGTCCGTGCATACGTCATTATCAGCTGTTGTAATGTATCCTCTATGAAAAAAAAACTATGATATTGTATTAATATGAGAAACAAAGAATTCCTGAATTAAACAAAGGAAAAATATTTAAAAATATCACTTGTTTTATTTGTCCACTGCATAAATCGTAGTTGTCATTCAAATGATGTGAAAGGTCAACACTTAAAACAGTTATCTCTAGGGTAAATGTGTAGGTAATAAATATAAAACAAAAATAAGAAATTCAGATATAATTCGTAATATCAGAAAATTCAATTGAAAATTCAAACAATAACGTCATTTGGTATTTGTTGCAAGTAATAGTCTAAGATCCCGCTGCAGAATTAGTGCACTCATCGAGTATATGTTAAAAACTACATTCTTACACATATTTATGCTTAGAAGAATATATATCTATTATCTACTAGGTTGCCTATTAAAACTTGGCCGCTAATATTTTTAATTAAATTGTTGTTAATTGATTTTTCTGAAAACATTTCACTCATTTGTTTTTCAAATAAAATATCGTCCACTTCATGACAATACACATAAAGGCTAAAAAACCACGGTTGCCGTTGCGCACTTGGCCGCACCTCTTCGCAGCCAGGTGTAAGCAGGTATGACTATGATACATTTGGGGCATTCCACGTGAAGCGGGCACGAAAAAAAACTCGATGTCTCAGATTTTCGTAATATTTGATTATGTTATACCTGTATATGTCCTCGATCCAGATACAAAATATTATTAAAGTATAAAGCCTGGTTAGCGAGTAAAAGGACTTTGAAGTTGTGACTGGCCGAAGCTGGTATACGCCACTTTGAATCAATTATCAAGTTTTAAATAAATGTTACAATAAAAATAAAAAAAAGCAATGAAATAAATACTTCATTTAATGAGCTTTTTATTGTATTTTGGAAATTGAAAAATGTTTTTTTTTTCTTTGAAAAAAATGTGTTTGAAAGTTTCAAACTTGAATTTCACAAAGTTGGCATATTTATATATTTTTTATTTTTTTTCTAAAAATAGCTACTATTGTATAGATAATCCCTGCGAAGTTTCATAATGGGCTAAGAAGTAGTTTAGGAGCTAGACCGATTACGTAAGTAGTAAAAACTTTCAATTAAACTAAATACTTTCGATCATACTATTTTATCATATTTTGCATCGCTCTAACGATTCAATTACATCTGATTATAATATTAAAAAACATATTTATATTACTGACGGTGCACAACAACATTTCTTCTAAGCATAAATATGTGTAAGAATGTAGTCTTTAACATATACTTACTCGATGAGTGCACTAATTCTGCAGCGAGATCTCGTACTATAAGACATAAAAAAAATATCTTTTAAAATAAAAGTACGTATCATAATTTCATATTTACAAATAGCTAACATTTGAGGTAAACATCACTACTAACAAACTTGACGTGCAAAAATAGGTACATTTTTAAATAAGTTGTATATCCCAATATGTACACAACTACACACACAAACACATAGCAGCCCTTACTAAACTAGAACTGAGATATTGACTGAGTAAGCCCGGAATATAATTCCTAAACTCTAGCTGAATAGTTGACTTTATGTTTTTTGAGCGGATCAATCACATTTTTTTACGTTAAATCTATTTTTAGGAATGTAGGTGATAGTATAGTTTATTGCTCTTCAACACAAGCTTTATTATTATTAAGATCTTTATAGATGAAATAAGTATAAATTGAACAAGTATTTACAGGGCTGATTTTTTTGTCATCTTAGAATTTACGAGTAGGAATTTAAGCAAACGTATTAAAAATTGCATGTTTAAAATTGTTCATTTCTTATATATTCAGTTCATTTAAATATCTGATGATTTAGAAACAAGTGTCACAATTCTCTCGTGGCATCATATTTACAGATTTTGTTTCGTACATCCCGTCATGCCCTAGTGGTTGCTAAATGATGTTACAACACTCCCCACCGTATATAGTCGCTGATGATTCCATTGAGTCTCTCCGGGAAGAGGTCGCTAGTGTTGTTCATCACGAAGCTGGACATGTCCATCTCGTCGTTAAGTTTTGGGGCGTTATTTTCGTCAATGGTCACTATTGGTAGCACGAACACGGCAAGGCTGAGCCCGAATGGAAGTTTCTGGAAAAAAATTGAAGGTAAGTCGCTCGAACCCGTTCTAGTACCAACACGATCTGAGACTGATAAATTCGGGCAGAGAGATTTAATCTGGTAGGTATCATGTAATTCTTGATGCTAAACCCTCTTTTTCGGTTTTTGTGCCGTCCAATATACAATGGTACTAAGTAGAGTTCTAAGATTATATAGAGCGGGCATTGGGAAGATTCTTATACAAAAAAATTTGCGCTCAATCTATGGTTACTTAATCTACCGTGAAATAACAAAAAAGCAACATAAAATACCAAATATTTCTTCAATATTTTTAACCCGTGACCTCAGCGCCATAGTTGTACTGCTTGTGCGTGCTACGCCACCGAAACAATCAACAGGTAAGTAATTAACTTTGAATAAAGCCCTAACCCCAGCAAAACGGCACTCTAACAAGTCACTCTAATAATAGTAAATATAGAGCTAAGAAACAAAACGGCTATTCGAAATTTACAATAGATACATATTAATACAGAAAGAGCATTGAACGTTATATTTATTCTGCAATGTTACCTTTAAGTAATTATGATGTTTTTTGAGTAATTACATACTTAATTGAAAATGCCACTATACTTAATTGTTGATTCCGTGCTTCTCCTAAAGTTCACCTTATTTTAATGAATCATTGAATGATGATTTAAATTGCTCCAGGCCCAGTCATTTGTTCGGGGAACGCACTTCATGTTTTAATCTACCAATTTAATGTTTTTTCACGCGCTTACATATATTATAGCTAATGCATGCAATAGTGAACAACAGTATTTATTTACACAAGTTTATGTATGAAAGGAGTTGAGTTTAATGTTGACACTATCTATCAGGGGTCGTTTTGATAACAGGGTGATAAAGATAAATAGTCTCAATACAGATGCCATTTTAAAACGAATACTTAAGTGATTCATAAAAATATTGTCATAGTCACTAATAATATAGAGTGCTTTTAATGGCATCCGAAGTAGAAATTAGTCAGGTCGGCACAATTGGTACCGCACTGTATGGTGGAGAGACAGTGGGACTTCGGTAATGAAATTAGACCCAGGTACAAATAAGCAAACATATAACTGCTAATATATTTAACAAAGATACCTAAATACTTTTATTTTTAGGTTATAGTTTGCATGCGTTATATCTTAATTAAGGTTTAATTTAGATTCACTTTGTAAGGCAGGTTATCAAACATCGCCCTGTGGAATGGGGGCGTTTGGAGAATTCCACCACGGTATCCCCTGTCTGTCGTAAGAGGCGACTAATAGGGGCCACGAAGGGGGACGTCGGCGGGCAGCAGGGGGCTGCGGTCGCAGACTAGACACTTCAACGTCAGAGGAAACCCGCAGCCGTCCCTAATGCGCCGAAAAGGGCCACTGCGGAGTTTTAGCTGGTAGGCCGTGCATAGGTTAAGTTGTATATAGGGTTAGGGACTCGGCCCGGCGGTCGCCCGAAGGTCACCATCAAATCTGGGCGGCTCAACGCCGGGCCGTAAGGCACGGTTACCCCAGCATAACCGCTCAGTCGCCCCCCACGAAGGCTGGGCGGTAGTAATAAGGCTCTTTATCCGCGAAACCAAAAAAAAAAGGTTCTCAAACATGTAAGACCGGTGAAACCAACATAACCATTCCACTCAACCTCCAAGTATGTCCACTGCCGAGGGGTACTCATCTCTGGTCGGTCGACGTTCTGTTGGACCTCACTCCACTCCCCATCAGGTGCAGGGGGGTCTCTTTGCCGTGTACGTATAAAATAAGTGAAATTTGGTATGTGGATAGTTTGGACCTGCAGAACGGACCGCCCACTGGAAAGCCTTCAGCGCCCACAAAGGGGCGTTATCGTCAACGTTGAGAAAACCTGCCTTAAATTCTATTCGTCTTTTGATGAACAGTTATTCAACAGTATCTTATAAAACTCTACTTACAGTTTTGTATTCAATTTCAAAGTCCTCCCTCGAATAAATCTCATCAGGATTGAGGTCCAGTCTTTTCATGGCGAGACTGAGCTCCGTGTAGTAGTGGTCCAGCAGCTGGTCGTAGTACTGCGCGCGGAACTGCTCGTCGGTGCTCGAGAATATAAAGTACAACAGGTCGATGACCGGGGACCCTCCCGGATGGTCTGGTAGTCAACAATCCTAACGTGCGTGCGGCCTCTCTGTAACCAATAACATTAAGTTTTTAAGATATCATGATTACCTATACATATTAAAAAACAAAGTCTCCGTTTTTGTTTGTCTGTATGTTATCGAATTTCTCAAAATCTACTGATCGGATTTTTATACAATTTGGTATAGAGATAGTTTAAGACCCTGACAAGGTCCATTCTTTCCCGGGAAAACATATAGCGGTACTTTTGTCTCGGAAAAGTCCTTCACGCGGGCGAAGCCGCGTGCAAAAAGCTAGGTAATATTTAACATTGAGTCAGTTTAGAAGCATTTTTCTAAGTTTTACGGTACACCAGACGATGAATAGCTAACGCACACTGTTTTAAGGGTCTATTTCACGAGTTTTAAGTTGGGAATTTATTTTGTCAGTTATCGTTAATAGCTAATGTAGATAGTTCTTATTTGATTACCACTTATTTGGGAGCAGACATTCTACAGTATGACTAGTCTATACCTACATATTATGGTACGTTAATTGCAGGTACTGACTCTTGCGCCAACTTGGCACGTACAATATCTACTATTATTGATTGTTTCCTTTTACCCAGGAGGCTGAACGGTGAACTCTATTGAGGATTATATCGTTTATATTGTGTTGCATTTATAAACATATGATCTTATTGTTATAAAATTACTCATTGAATATAAATGATCCCCTATGTAAGTTTTATGCGTGTATCACGTCCCATAATCCCTAACGTATGTAATTCCCCAAAGTGTCAGGCAAAGATATACCTGGTAAGCACAAATATGGTTTGGAGTCTCTCCCTAAGCAATTCTTGTGTGCTCGGTTTCCACACTCAATGCAGTTCCCCGTGCAGAGGGCGACATTGTCGTGGCATAGTTAAGTATGAATACCTCATGGTCGTCAATTCACATTGAGGTCTTTGACGGCTCGCGAATATTTCCCGGTCTTCTTCCCTCCCAACTTTTCTCAAGGTCCATGCAGTCGCTAAGCCGGGAGAACCCGGTGCCGAATGCGGGGTCCGATACAAAAAACAAAAATGCCGAGATTTTTTATGTCCCATGCGATAGGGGAAGAGCGAGAGCGTAGACATAAATAAGTTTTTCGGTATGGACTACATTTAAAATTATTATTTACGAATTAAGTAAATAGAACTAGATAGAGATATTTGGGAGGTCGTGAATGGGAATCTGGGGTGGGCTATGATTCTAGAATGGCATTGAAAGCATCTCCGTCTACTGATAAAGGTATCAGTAGAATCAGAAATTCTCCAATGTTTCGCTTTAGGTTTTCTAGATCAAAAGAATCTAGAGCATCACGTTCGCAGCGGTTCACCGCAAGTAAGATATGTAAAACGCACAAACACATGACTTCTCACAATAAATTATTTACACTAGTTTATCATGCTGTTACTACGTGCTTTGACAAATAAATTTAAATAGTACAGCACAGATGGTATAAGAATCTAGGCCAAAAACAATAGAGTATTCCACGTTGATGGTGGGTAAGAACCTTAGGTAAGAACTATACAAAAGTTTGCATTCAGCACCAGACCTAGAATTTTTTCGAGTCGGGGAAAAATCTGGATAGTGCCGCCCCGACCACCTATATTTTTACTTTTATCATGATCATCATCATCATTTCGCGCCCCGCGGGAAATAATTTGTATGTGTAATGTACTGGAAGTCTCAGTAGTCAAAGTTGCCTTAATTATGAGTTGTGTATTCGTCTGCCAATTTTGAATCTGCCGCCCTCTAAATACGCCGCCCGGGGCATGGGCCCTGGCTACCCCCCTAGATCCGGGGCTGTTTTCATTACGTCATTGATCTAATCCACGGAAAATCTATACGGCGGTAGCAGTTTCTTCTTAACGACGTCATTTAGTTCAAGCACAAGAAACGGCGAAATACTGGTTACAAATATTTATTAAAAATGTACTCTAAATATATTTCGTCTCCGTTATGTCTTTGTAATCTCATTTCTTTATTATATTCTGTCAAGTATTGAGTCAATAGCCGGTTAAAAATATTGAAAAGCTTAATCAATGTGAAGGCCAATCCGCTTCGACGAGATAGAGGTGCGCGTGCTGTAATTATAGTTGACCGATACTATAAGGTCAAAGACAATTGTCATGACTTCGTAATCGCCTACATGGAAGTCAATGAACCGCGGAACATACGGTGGCCGAAATTGCCACAAAGTCTAATCGGCCTTGTACTAAAAACCTAAACTAATATCAGGCCACTTATCCACTATTGCGTAGCTTAGATCGAAAATAATTTATATTCGCGATAATTTCAATAAATCAGCTACCCTTCTTAATGCTTTTCTTCAAAATAAAATTAGTATCTAAATGCAACTCACTTCGTCTATTTTCTCCATCAAATTGCTGACCCTGAAGTCATTGTGTGTAAGTACGGGGCGGTGAAGAGGTTTGTTGTACATCTCAAACATATCCAAGCTAAAGTTAACCAGAAATTTCTTCATCACTTCCTTATGGTCTATCGATGCCGCCGCGATCGCCTTGTCTGCTATGCTCTTAGAAAGAACTTTCATTTTATCATCTTTGGTGGTAAATATAGCTTTCAATGGCTTACACGACTCTTCAAATTTTTTCGGATCCTCCGCACTATAAGCGAATCCTAAGGCGTGAAACTTCGCCAGTTCTGTGACAGCAGAGGCAGCAAACTCCCAGTTCAGCCCCTTCAGCCTATCACTTATTCGGAACCCTCGGGCGGTTAAATCTTCGATAACAATAACCTCTTCATATTTCGTTTCATTACAGCCATAAAACTCTGGTATTTCAAATCGGTGTTCATCGGGAATGTTGTGTTTATCTTCTAGGTCACGGTATATCTTTTTAATTTTAGTGTAAAAATATTGCTCTGACTTAAATAGACTGTCTAGGCCTTGCGTACGAATTTTTTCACCAAATACAGCGACTTTTGCGAATAAATTAAGGTCAGGTTTGTCTTTGCCGCTAATGGTAACACCGAATAGTTGCGAGGTATAGTTAGCACCAGGGGTGACGATTGGATTTAATTTCGCGATTGGCTCGTCGTATTTCCTTTCGGTGATGATCTTGTTTACGAGCTCGGTGAGCACTCGCTCCGCGTGCGCCATGGTCTTTGCCGCGCGTCGCACTGGCGCTGGATCGTGCCGCTTGGGGTGTGTGATGTGTGCAATTTGTTCGAACATCGCGAATGTGTACTCGAGTTATGACTATAGTCACATTCAATCTTTGTCTTGAATGAATTTGTGTCATATGCAATCAAAAATACATTGTTCCTGCTTTAATTGACACTTTAGCAAAATCATTTGTAGCGATAATTATGTCTGCGTTAATTGACCTTTTTATAAACTTTATCGCTTGGGTGTATGGTCTGAGTGCCTCGTCGGGGCAGAGAAATAATGCCAAAACACTGAGCTCCAAATATAATTAACTTTTAATATATCGAACATTACAACATTACTAGCATAAAAAAACAGTAACAGCGTTTCCACCCCGGGAGAAAGTTACTAGACTGGTAGATGTACCCTGAACAGGTACATACGTTCGATTTTAGAAGACGTTACATTCCTGGGTTCAGTTTAAGACTAGACATCATTTTTATAATTATTTTCCCAGGTTTGGTAGTTGCGTCACATGCATCGTGCTAAACTTGTTTTCATTACACAGCCAACCTAAGTACTTATAGGTACTAATTGCAGCTCTACTTTCCCTTGGGGATGCAAATGGTATAGAGAATGTATTTTGTAAAATAAAATGGGCGGTACATGCTTGTGATCGCCGATGAGCGTAATGATATAAATTTTAATAATATACGTGTTACATATTATAGGAACGATGAGTCGGCCTCTTTATCTAGAGTTAGCGTTTAAAAGCAGGTACTGGGTTAGACTCCCAAGTCGGAACAAATGAATGACTTTTTGTTTCACCTTTTACCCGAGTATATATTCTAATCCTGGTTGAACTAAGTCAAATAGTTTCGGCCATTATTGCGCTAGAAAAAGTGTGGGTCGGAAAAAAATCATGACTTCCGCATAATATGAAAGCTTATCCTGGATCGCCACACACTCACGCGGGCTATGCAGGATTTACACTTTGTGTGCAGTGGTTTCTATCCAGACGGATACAAATATTCTATCATCAATTAAATTAGATTAGAGAGGTTTGGAGAGTATTTTGTTTTTTGATTTCGCAGAGAAAGTGCCTTATTACTACCGCCCAGCCGACTGAGCGGTTATGTTGTGTGTTTACGACCCAGCTTTGAGCTGCCCGGAAGATATGGAAATAGGGGAAGATAATCAATTAACTATATGTGCCTTCTTATAGGTATAGGAAACAAAATTACGTAGTCTCATTAAATTCAAGGTAAATTGTACAGTTCGTACTCTGTAGGCACTATCTATAAACTGCTTTTAATAAGGTGTCCGTTATCTGGTAGAAATTGTTTTCAAACTGACGGTTAAATAGAAGTTAGCGGGATCTATTAAACTTTATGTATTATTATTCTACGGGAACTATCGTAAAATATGGGGAAATATCGTAATAGAATATTTTTTGTTCATTACTTACTAATATTTCCGTCATATTAATTCTAATACATGAAAACTGTTCAATTAAACAGGTTTAGGTTAGCCTTTAAATTTTAATAGAAGGGGTGAATGTAAAGAAATCGGAAAGATAATATGTCTCACGTGATATCATCGGTAATTTCGATGCGTGTGATTGAAAGAGATGAAGCGATACCTCCACTACGTGCCCATTCCTGCAGATTACAATAATTTAAATATTAATTAAATTATTGTAATCTGCCGTTCTGGACTATGGTGAATTGACGGCTAGGCGAACGTATAGAATCCCACTAACGATTACCAAGTCTCAGTTAGCTAGACGCTGTCCGAGTTTCTCACTGCCTTATATCTACAATAAAATTATTAGAAACTGTGATATAAAAGGCAAAAGTAACTTCGCTTGCAAAAAAATTGTAAAAAAATGGTTACTTCAACTGTCATATGCTGATGTTGAAAAGCTGCTAGAGTAAGACCGAGCTCACTCTGGACACACACACTCTCTCTCACACACACACACACACACACATGCTCACATAATTTCTCTCACGCCAACCATTCTCTCATCACTAAGTAATAACTAACTAGCCTTAAAGTAATAAATTTATGAATACTACTACCACAAAACTATGTTGCACTTCATCTTAGTATTAACTTATTGTAAAAACTGTTGTGTTTGGCAAATAAATAAATAAATAAAAAAAATTATTGCCGCAAGTACTTATTATTGTTGGTAAAATTACTAATTACCGTTGGTAAAATTACTAATTACTTTTGGTACAACTACTAATTACTGTTGGTAAAATTACTAGGATCTTAGGAAACATTAAGGGCGATTTTTTTTACCGCGTACAAAGAGCGTGTACTCACCGCGTCCTTCCTGTGCAAGTGGTTGCTAATCCTGTTGTCACCGTGTGCAAGCACGTTCAGTTTCAACGGTTTATACATCTCGTTATAATCCACTGTAATGGAAGATTCGAGAAACCTTTTCAATCTATCTTTATATTCTTCCTTAACAACTTTAATTGCATTTTAATTGAATCTTGCAGTAAATCCACTGGTACCAACTGAATATTGCAACGATCTACAATTTTGTTAAATTCTTCCTTGTGTTCTTTTCAAATGCAACGGACAGAGCGTGGAACCTAGCGATTTGTTCCACCACTCTAGCGGCATAGTTCCAATAAACAGACTTCATCCTGTCGTACACTGTGAACCCTTGTGCCAACAAGTCCTCCAACACGATTACTTCTTCATACATTTTGTCGCTGCATCCGTAACATTTCGGCGCTACGAACCGTTTGTCTTGCGGCACATTGTACTTTTCTTGCAGACTTTCGTAAATATTATACAGTTTCGTATAAAAAAAGTTTTCCACGTCAAATATTAGCAACTGTGTTTCAACTTGCGCTCTCAGTTTTTCTCCGATGGCTCCCACTTTTGCGAATAGTTTCAGCTCTTTATATCCATTTCCGATCGTGGCCTGGAACAACTGCGAGGTGAAGTTAGCTCCGCCGCTGCTAACGGACTTTATATTAATTTGCGCATCGTTTATCTTTTGCTCTGCGGCTATTTTGTTGAGTACCTTATTGAGTACTTGCTCGTGATTTGACATGGTTCGTGTTTCGGCTGGACTCATGTTCGTTATAACATATCACTGCCAAATATGTTCAACGTACTGTACACGTCGATTTATAAACAAAAAGCTACATCTAATCTGACCAATCTTAAGATAATATTTATCAATTGTATAGGTATGTTATTCTATTATTGGTGGGTTACATATCATGACCGAGTAATAAATGCAAGTCATGCGAATCATTATTATAGTAAGAATGCTGTGTTATCATCATCATCAAATATCCTTATTCTACACAATTACTATAGAATTTATAAAAACGTAACAAAATCTTTTATTCAATACTAACTTTTGCTCGTGGCTCCACCTGCGTGTAAACGTTTTTTCGGCATAAAAGTCTCCCTTTATATTTTCTTGAGATGAAATGGAGCCTATATTTTTAGGCTACACTTTTTGTAATACATCGATACGAACTGCATTCAATTTCAAGTAATAATTTATGCGTTATGCATACAAACATACTGGCAAAAATCCTGACAACTGTTGTTTTATTTCTGCTGCTCTAATAAAGGCTACCCATATGAATTTTTGTGTTAAATCTATAACGTACAGACATCCGCCTATTACAATTTTATTATTTGCATCGATTGTACGTATATTTTGTATTTTAATTACGTACATCTGTACTGGTTGTAGGGCTCTCATATGTGAGAGTCCGCCTAAGTAAGTACCACCGCAATGTGTATTTCTGCCGCCAAATAACGTGTAGTAACTGTTGTGTTCCGGTTTGAAGGACATTGTAGCCAGTGTATCTGTTGGACATAATGAAACTTAACATCTCATGACTCAAGATGGCGAGCGCAGTGGAGTACCAAACAATACCATGTAATTCGAGGTGTTGAATAGTGTTTCTACTGTTTATGGGCGGCCGTATCGCTTCCCATCAGGAGAACGGCAAGCTCTTCTCGTCATTCAAAGCAATAATAAAAAATATCTTAACTTTTACTAAAATGATAATGCCTCTAGCACAAGGTGCATGTTTATTATCTTACGCGTCCCCAACAGGTTACGACCGAAAGCGCAACTCAAATTCTAGGAATCGGTCTAGTATATCGTATTCACAGTAATTCATTGCTTCATTCGAATTTCTCCAATGAAGATTGTGGCCGACGCGATTTCCTTTGAGAATCAAAAAGCTGTACTGAGGATTAGGGATTTATGAGACATTTATTCCAATTTTGACATTGTTCAGTTCACCTGATTCGCCTCAATTTGTAAGTTTGCTTTCACTTCACGTCTTGTTGAGTACTATTTTAAGTGAAAGGATACGTCAGGTTGTACACAAATATCTTATCAGGTTGTACACAACATGCTGCGGTGAGCTAAATCGGTTAACAAAGCCACAAAAAAACAGAAAAATCCTTTTATTTGGCATTGTTCTCATGATTTCGTTTTTCTAGTAGGCTGTGGGTGTTAGCACCCACAGCCTAAGCGGAACTACAATTTATTTAACAACAGGATATACTCATTTACGATTCATTGCAATAAAAAAATTGGCCGAGGAAACAGAGTTGTGCCTATATAGATAACGACCTTCGTTGTATAGATTAGACCTTATATTATCTAGGATTAAAATATTATTCGTATATTATGTTGCAAAAAAATTAATCTTCAGCATTACTATTCAAAATTGTAATCGCTCTAATATCGTATACTCATGCGTCGGTTTAAGCGTTGAGTTGTAACAAACAACCAGTAGGTAAGTGGTCGCTCGGAGCTCCAGATTCTAAGGAGCGCGTCTTGGGCCCAGAAGAGCTACAGACTCGACCTTGATGCTCTTACTTGGACGTAGGTCAGTTATTACCGACTTATATTACTTAGCTCTACCAGCAAAAATTGTATTACAAAATACAAATAACAAAACATCTTCACAATTTCGCACAGTTACTATATTAGTACAATATGGTAACTGGTGGACACGTCATACTGATGAAGCGCATTCCAATGTCGGCAGTCGTATTGCAGCTACGGCTGAGCAGTATAAGTAGATCCAAACTACATTGAACATGATGTTAGCAGGAACTCAATATGTATATAATCATGTTGGTGGTGGTAGGATATATTTTATTTCTGCCTGGATAGCGACCACCGTACACGTGTTAAAACGAGCCGGACATCCAAGATCGCGTGTGTCAACATTGTGCAGTCCATGGTCAATGTTCTGGCGTGGGAAGAAATTGTAGAAAGGTTCCAATATTACAGTTTATTATGCAATCGTTTTGTAATTTTAAAAAAGTAAACATTGTTAATAAATATCTATAGATAAGGAAGATTAATATAACTACCTAATGATAATATGTTGCTGTTAATAAACAGGTAGCATGATTCTCTATATTTCCAAAATTTTAACTCGTCACATAAAGGTATTTTGATTGCTGTGACATATGACTTTTCTTCAAATAGATTAGTCAGCGAACACATATTTTTAACTGACTTCAAAAACAGGAGGAGGTTATCAATTCGTCGTGAATGTTTTAATATTAATATTTAACCTTAATTTTGACCTTTGTGTTGTGGCAGCTCTTACGGCTTTTATATTAGTGTTGTTTTGTTGTGGCAACTCCATTATAATTGTCTTTGGGCAACTATTATAAATTAAGGTTAAAATCAAACATCGCACAGCACAATCACCCTTTATTACATTTTGCTATTGCGGTTTTCGCCTGCCTCAAGACTCTTGGAGACCTTCGGCGTCAGAGTAGCGCGGACCAGCGCCGCGGCGGGCGCCTCCACGCACAGCCACAGCGCCGCGCCCGTCACGAACGACAGGAACAGCGACGCACACAGGAAACACATCTAGAAAAACGATACACGTAGGAGCTAGGTGAAGTTTTTGCTGGTGGTAGGATATATGTTATATTCGCCCGGATAGTGACCACCGTACACTAGGTGTTGAAACATAGTGGTCCACGTAAATGTGTCGCATTCCGCGATCAGCTTGTGTATATCCGGTTGCCGGCATAATAGTGTTGACTATCGAGGGGTAATCATTTTTTGTCATAGGACATTCTATTGGACCCCACTCCACGTACCATCAGGTGCAGTGGGGGTATAAAGAAACTGCGCGAGATTTTTGTTATACGATTGAATAACGAAACGAACTAGTCTCTAGTTTGATGGTAAGCATAATGACTTTATTTAAATTGAGTTCAATTACGCTGCGAATTTTGATAACCTGGGTACGATACACAGGTCAGGCCATTCAAGTGTAAATTTAACATAAAAAATAAACACCGAAGTATTATAATTGTGATAGCGGATATGGGTGGCTTGGTTACCTATGTCTTATCCTTAGAGAATAAAGGCCTGAGTTTATGTTATGGATCACTTCACCTAGCACGGTCTATATATTATTGCTTATATCGAAGAATACATACCACGCCATACTCTGTGATGTGGGACGGAACGGTTTGGATCCCTATCAGTCCCCGCTGGAAGAGTGTGTGCGTGAAGAAGGCGCTGTAGGACACGCGGCCGGTCCACGTAAACCCTCGCCATTCCAGGATGCCGCGGTATATAGCTGCGGATCATATTTATAATTTGATATGGCAGAACGACTTCATTTATAAAAAAGGCAATACAGCAAGAATAGGCAAAGTAAGAGGATCGGTTAGATGCGCTTGTTTCAGACTAGAATCTTGCCTAACAATTCCTAAACTCTCAAGTCTTCCTTTCAGTAGCAGAAGATTACTTCTTCCTTCTTAAATCATAGGAATAGGAATAATCATGCGAGTTCATGAACTCATAACCTTAATATAGTTTAGCTTTGAATTGTTTATATTACAATTGCTCAGATGACCCACTTATTAATTAGCTGGTTTCTAAAAAAACTCACACTCGATCTTAAAGATGCATCCCCAAGTGAGCCAGATGATGCAAAGCTGGAACAGTGGCTTGTATAAAGCAGCATACAGCACTATCCACGCGGGATGCAGCGATATGCCGTCGATATAGAACAGCCCGCCGCTCAGGATGATCCCCACTCCCAAAGGGAACAGCAGCCAGATCACCCACGGGTATTTCTATGGAAATAATAATTGCAATATAATTGTTCACTTTTCGTCATCCTATTTAAATGTTTTAAGTGTCATTTATTCCAGCATGATGCACAAAGTTTGCCTTAGTTTTAGAGGTGTGTCTGATTTGACGTTGTTCCTTTCAAGAGTATTTAATTCAGAGTGAATGATTGTAACAAACCCAACAAAACTCGGGATTCGAACTCAATGTCCACTGTGTGGCACACTGCAACTAGTAAGGTAATGACAATGAAGAATTTTAAATTTAAAGTGCTAATACGCATTACCTTAACCTTATCGAAGTTTCTGCCTTCCTTCTGCCAGGAGTAGATGAGGTACCCTCCGGCCAGGCCGATGGTGTATGTGGACAGATTTGTGTGCCCTCTGCTGTAGAGTAGGCGGAATGTGTGATCGTGAGCGTAGAGGTTTCTGTAAGACCTGGAAGGTAACACCTCATGTTTTACGTTCGCAAAATTTGGCAGAGGTTTTTTTAGATCAGATTATAAACATGTATGTGACATGATACTAGCTGAACATATCAGACCTAAAATCGAATTCTGGGTTAATGAAATTAATATTTATAATCGACAGTCTCGCGTATACGAATATTATAATTTGTTGCTGGACCAGGAATCTAAATTAAGACCAGATTGTTGCCAGCCCTTAAACGTTTCCAATAGACCACTGAAGCCTTTCTCTCCTACGTAATTAAATTTTAGAGTTTTATTTTAATGGTATTATACGGTATTACGAATTTTGGCGATAATAGACCTTATAACGTGTCCGAATTTTAAAACGCGCCGAGCGATCAGCGCGCATCCGCGAAGCGTTTTACCAACGGCCTCGCGTTACCGCTCGGCCAATGGACAGCCACGTAGCGGCTCGGGGACGCGTCGCCAGTCCGTTGCCGGCCCTCGCCACACGCGCACACGCATCACCCGAGCTCCGTCGCGATACCGTTTTTAGTCCCTAAATGTATTTGCGTTTATATTGTGTAGCTGTGTATATTATTGATTATGTGTCAAATAATAATAAATTCTTAGTCGTCAATCACGCGCGCTTTTCCAATTCAATTCGCCCCGAACCCACAAAGAAAAGTTGTTATAACCTTAATATTTCTAGATATTATTTTAACTTTACTTCTATTTAAGTACCTTATTTTAGTAACTCATGCGGGTTGATTTTCCCTCTGAACTATAAAAAGACGACTTACTCTGGCGACTGTATGACCACCGCGTTGAGGTCCTGGTAGTAAGTTTGTAGAGCTGGAATGATGAGAGACAAACAGAACAGCACGCTGAGGGCTACTTTCCGGGCCTTAGGTCCCCGCGCCATCACGCACACCAGCAAGCCCACGCAGAACATTTGTGTGTCTGCTGCTAGATACCTGGAGATAGAAGGCATGAACTGCTATTATAATAAGATGATCTATAAATTGTAACTTATTTTTAAGTTTTGTTGTATCATTTATTTGTAAATGGTTGTTCGTATATATGTGGTTTATCACTAAGGTGATAGGCTCGCCCTCTATTTAATAACGTAACGGAATACACACAATGAAAATTGGGTAATTAATATTGTAATTAATCACGAACTAACAAATTTTTTTCTTTCTCGATAAAGAAAATTTAAATTAACCCTAGCAGACAGAAGGCATCATTGTAAAATATAAATGAAATTATTACCAAGTCTGCGGTAGACAGAACGCGTCATCATAAACATAGTTGTTGATGAAGAGGAGATGCGCCCACCAGTAGGAGCGGCAGGCATCGGCCTCGCTCGTCACCACGTGCTCCCAGAGCGGGCCGTCACCCAGGTGCCTCATGAGGGTGGCTATCGTGGCCAGCATCAGAGCGTATGTGGGGGTCAGTCTGTGAAATGTTTGAAGTGATTTTTATTGCTCTACAGAAGCGTCTATTTGTATCAAAAATTCGATGCTAATGACGGAAGAACTGTCGATATGATACAATGAAATTGTCAAGTGCTTCAATTGGTGTCCATTTGGCTTTATGTCCTTTAAAGGCTATAGAGAACTCGGCTCATTCTTAATTTTCTTTACAGTCATTAACATAGAAAATATTTAACTGCACTAATTCAAAAAGTATACCTTATTTTTTTCCATCAGTGATAACTCACCTGAGCCATCTGAGCAGGATGCCTTTCGGGAAGTGAACCCAGGAGGTTTTGTGTTTTTCATTGTATATCTGGAAGTTGTAGGCGAGCAGGAATGCGGACATCACGAAAAAGCTGTGCGTCACTAGGCTTCCGTTGAACAACAACTGTTTTAGCGGATCTTCATAAGACTGCAATAGAAGTATAAGTCGGTATTAATTATATCTTACAAGCTGTACTCTATGCTTTGCCCATGTGATATTATATAAAATCCAAACATTTTCAAAAATATTCGCTATTATAATATCAGTAAAATAAATAATCTATTTTCGGTTAACTTTACGATTCCCATACGCGAAAGCCAATTTAAAACTATTTTACAATGCAGTATATAACTGCACAGCTCGTCCTGTTGATTCATATGTTGCGTCGCAAACGTTCATAATCCTCTCACTGGCTACAAGGTTTAGAAGGAATATTTACCCTCTCAATAAACTGTGGGTTGTCCACATAGGAGTACGCCATGATGAGCACGGTATGAGAGAAGATCACCAGCACCATAGTAATAGTCCTGCAAATGGACATATATGGCTGAATAAAATAAGAAGAAAAATGGAAATAACTAATTGAGATGAAGGAATGACAAATTTGCCATACTGTATTAAGTCAGCGTGGTGAACAATGGTGTAACTACTCTCGGTAGAGGGATGATGCCGTCGACAGCAATACCTGTACCTGGACCGCAGAATCGATACCAGCAGTGAGAAAAGTGAGAAATTAGAAAATAGTTATGGTCTAATGTATTAACGTCTCGTACTACCCACAATACTAGTATTGTAGCGCGTTGTCAAGGATATATCTATATATAGAACAAGATTAATCTCCTCAGATATTTAATACCACTAACCTTATTCCTTGAAATAATTTCAATCTCTCAAATCTGGGGTCGTCTCCTTTACCCCCCGCTGCCACCAGCCTTGCCCAGTTGCGCTTCAATGAAAACGCTAGCAAATATGGATTTCCTGTAACAATACTTGACATGTTTTCTAAATCAACTTACACTTGGTTTCTCTGAACTAATTGCTCAAAACTAGATACATAGAATAATACTGGTATTCGCCAAGATAGCGTCCACGGTATACAAGGCGTAAGACCCGCCATAGTGGCTCAGGTAAGTGTGTCGCGTTCCGGGATCAGGCTGTGTATATCCCGTCCCGAATAAGCCGACATAATTGTGTTTATGACGAGGGTTAAACATCTCTCGACAGTCGACCATATTGGAAGCCCATTCCACTTCATCCGGTGCAGTGGAGTTACTTTACCGAGAACATGTAATAGTAAAACATTTTCCAACTCGACATTGAAGTGTTATAAAGACAGTTTGAAGGAAACATATTTAAAGAAACAGTACTTAACATATAAATTACCATGTTATTCCAGTAATTAACTAACCTTTCCCACCATCCTTACAAGCCACGACATCATACACACTTCCCGTAATATTCAATATTATCAATACTAAATAAACAAGCGCTACAACCAAGTCGCTTTTATCCAACGCAGGCCTCTCTCCTCCCTTGCAGTATTGTATGTTGACCCTCCCTTCGATCTTGTAGTTCTCCCAGAGGGATTCGTTGGCACACTCCTGTACGGTCCTGGTTAGGTCAGTGGTATTGTGTCTACAAGTTCTTGTGACGCAAATTCCACGATGGATTTGTGAATGATTGTAGTGCTTTATGCGGTACTCTGAGTAGCCCTGAAAGAGGAATGAATGATTTGTGAATGATTGTAGTGCTTTATGCGGTACTCTGAGTAGCCCTGAAAGAGGAATGAATATAGTGACGTCTAATATTTAATTGTATTTTTGTTCTACTAAAAGTTGAAGCCAATAAGTTTACGATAAGTGTTATGCCTACATAATATCATCATAATCAGCCACAGGATGTCTACTGCTGAATATGGGCCTCCCGCAATGATTTCAAGATCGACCTATTTGAAGTGACCCGCATCTAGTGCTCTCTTTGCCTGCATAAACTGATTACAATCTTATTATAAGCTATGTTGCATTTTATTTATTTCATTCTGACATATTAGATGATAAATAGAATTTTTGTTCGAGAATTTTCGAAAAATTTGGCCTAAGTGGGGACGAGAAAAATATCCAAAACAGCTCAGATCTCGAGAAATAAATCTTAAGGACGCTAGAACTAAAAAGGCAACCTTGAAATTATCTTTCTCGTAAGTTGTAAGTGTTAAGTCATAAAATGCCTTGCAATTACGCTGGGCATAACGACAGCACGCGCGCACTGGTTGCCGGCATAAATACATAAAACAGAGATGGCAGTCTGTACAGAGAGTACATATCTTTGTGTATCAGATATCTAACACAATATATGTTTGTGACATAAACGAGGACGGAATCTAGACACATCCAAATGGTTTAAGCAAGCTCTGAAACTCGTCAGACTCATAGTGTAAGAAACTTGAGACAATAAATCTGTTTGAAAAAAAATAATTAATCGCATGAAGTTAATGCTAATGCTAGTTAATGCTTTGACTGCTTGTTGCGTAGTTGTTGCGTTTTGTGCGCGTTACCGCCAGACTGAGGTCCTAGGTTATAGTATCGGGTTGGGCAAAATGGTATTGGGTTTTTTTGCTCTGTATCAGAACGAAGTCGAAATATGCTATGATACCGGGAGACCGACCACCGGCTTTGTCGCCCTTCTCGGAGTCGTTAAATTGGAGTAGCCAAGGAAGCAGCCATTTAGCTGCCTCTTGCGACAGGAAGGGAGTACTGTGGTGGAATTCTTTGGATGCCCCAGGACCTCAGGGTACCAGGTTACAACCTTGCCTATCCTTTCGTAGATAAAGGCGTGGTATTTTGTAATTGTTGTACTTAAAGCGAGAAGCTCTTCTTTATGCAATAACGCTGGAAAAAAACGTAAGCGTATATCTCAACTTTTAGATAAGGAGGTGAGAAGGCGACAATAATTCAAAAGACCTTTCATCCACAATAAACAGTGACTATGGAACGGTAATTTTCCACTTACGTGCATAATACCGTAATTATAGTTGTGGGGACAAGTACAACAGTAATTATAAGTATTCACCGTCTAGTCCAACACAACAATATCTAGTGATGGTAATTAAAATCAAGAATAAAATAAAAGTAAAAAAAAAACTTGCCTTTTTTAACATGACTTACGTTTAAAATTAAACTATTTCTCGGAATTTATCGCGGTTTTAATATTTTAATTTTCTCCCGACGTTTCGAAGACGGGTTACGAACCTCGGCTCAGGACGGTCACTGGGAGAAGATTAGACATTAGCGATTAGGGATGAGCGTACTAAAGAATCTTTCCATTACCACATTCGATGGCACGCGGGCCGGAACTATTAGAAGGGTCTAGGGACGGGGAACGCAGCGAGGTCCTCGGCGGTGAAGGCGGAACTGCGGTATTGTAGAGTATATGAGTTTTAAGAATTTGTTTTATGACTGATAGCTACGGTGATAACGTCCTCTGGGTGTGTGAGTAAAACTTGACTAAATCTTAATAACATTAACCTAACTACAGTCTGATTAAATAAATAAACTATTTTATAGTTTTCACAAAATAATGCAGTAAGTATATTTGCGTAAATTAAAATTAATATTAGTAAGATTATGTCCAATTGACATATATTTTTAAGGCAGTTAGGCCCCTGGTAGCTGATAAAATACATTTAAAACCACATCAGCAAAGATAAACATCAGTAAGGACAATGTATAATATATTTGACGTTAATTAATTAGAAGTGATTGCGAAAATTATTAGGAAGTATTTTATCAGTTGAAGTATTGCCAGAAAAACAGGGATTTAAATAATTATGAAGCAAATATATGTATCTCAATTTGGACATTTAAAAGTATAATATAAAATAATTACTATTCAATATAAAAAGGTAACATTACAAACAGGCTAATCCTATCAGTAAATATAATTTATAATATCATATTGCAATCTCTAATGGTTGTAAATTGCTTGCGATTTGCGCTCGCCGTGATCTTTAACTAGAATGAACCTAACCTGTAATTATATGACCTATGTGCATTGTGCATCTAGATTTTATAACTTAAGTACTATAACCTAGATAAGTGCGAGTTGAACTTGCATTGAGTACCATGCCACCGTATAATTTGCACGATTAACTCATTTACATTAAAGCTTACGCCTTTATCCTTGTAGGGTTAGGCAGAGTCGCAACTAATGCACAGAAAAGGTTTAGAGTACATATGCATCTTATGGTAGGGGGAGTGAATTGACTTACCGAACCCAATATAATCCAAGCAAATGTATTTTATCGATTTTCTCAAAATCTACTGAATGAATTTTTATGAAAATTGGTATGGACATAGCTTAAGACCCTGGGAAGGTTATACTTTTTATCCCGAGAAAATATATAGCGGGACTTTTATCCCGGAAAACTTCTTCACGCGAGCGAAGCCGAGCAAAACCTAATATATTATATAGGGCTGTTATTAATATACGAACCAATGTTCGATCCAAATCCGAGAATAAAACAATTAAAATAAGTTATTTGTAAGCATGTAAAATAACTTTATTCGTATTGGTGTATTATCGAAATAAAATGAAAAAACTACCGGGATCGTCTATTGAAAATGCCAGATTTTTACTAATGCATAAAGCTGAAGACTTGTTTGAACGCGCTAATCTCAGGAACTACTAAGCGATTTTGAAATTTTCTTCACTAAATGGAAGCTACATTACTCCTGAATGCTATAGGCTTATATATTGTAAATATAAATTGGGATGGAATTTTATTACGGTTTTTTTTTCACGCAGGCAAAAGCTAGACTTTAAAATGTATCTAGTATTCTACCAGTCACTTACTTGTATCATACGCATGAGGCTTGAATTGTGCCGTGAGAATAGATCTATGTCGACCACGCAGTACAGTCCCCCGGGATCAGAGATGCACGGCGCATACTCGTCCAGCTTGAACAGAGGCGGCATCATCTCGTACTCTGTGTCTGGAACAAATTGCTACTGATATTTTTATTCACCTGGATAGCGATGACATAAGGTGTAAATTCCACCTTTGTGTCCGGACGTGTGTCGCGTTTGGGATCAGTCTGTGTATATCTAGTTTCAAAAAGACCGATATCATGTCAAGTGACGAGAGTAATATTTGGACCCTACTCCGATTACTATCAGTTGCAGTGGGGTCACTTTAAGGAGCCCATATAATAATAATAATAATAATTTTTATTGTAAATAACCGAATATGTTTACAATTTCAATGGTTACAAATTACAAACTTATATAAAAAGTAATTTAGCCTTAATAATGTGCAAGAAGTGTCAAGGTTCTAACTGGTAATTTGCAATCTCTCTATATCCCCGTGTGATAACGTGGGCGTGTATGAGTTTTGAGCTTTATATTGGTGGTGTATTAGGGCGCTGAAAGCGGCAATTCTGGGTTTGATTTTTATTATGAGCGCGAATGAATGGAATTCACAACGATACAACTGATGCATTCTTGGTCTAGTATCAGCGTATATGGGATGCAAGTTGGCGAAATGGTCTGAAAATTGTTTAGAATTGATTTTCAGGGGAGGTAGCGCTATGGTTTTGTAATACGACTTCTCTGAGTTTGGATTTCCTAGAGGGTACGGGGTCAGGCACTTGGACGCTCGCAAAACTAAACCAAATACTTCAACATGTTTCCAATAGTGTGTTGCGTCGATACTAAATCGAAAGAAGACAAATTAAAGTTGATATGCGTGTAGGAAAATATTAAATAGTTGAACTAAGAAAACACTACGCGCGTGTAACAACTAATCACCTGTAAATACTCGTAATGAATTACTTAGAACGATATATAATTATTCATTTTTTATCCATATTAACCGCAGCATCCGCTGTGATTTGCACATTTGGTGCAACTACTTCGTCCGCACGTGTGAAGTCTTGAACCATGGGTCAGTGTCGCATGACATTACCAACGCCTGTACTACATTATGTGATTACATCGGCCTTTGTTCTATGTAAAAATCTATTAATTACTAGGTGTTGCATGCGGCTGCGCCCGTCAGAAACATCTTACCTGTGTAAACGTCTGTCTGTGTGGGTACGTATATACATTTAATCGAACCTACCATCTTGTATATTCTTTTGATGTTCATAAGCAGTTTTATCTTTCGAGGAAACATAAAATAGCATGACATAAAAATAGCATGAGCGACATTTTACTATTTTACTCCATATTTTGCTCGTGAGCTGAATTTTAATTAGGCCAACAGTTTTATCACATAAAATGCCTTGTATTTTTCTTTTGCTTTGTGCTGCCTGCGCATCTTTGGTTAATGATAATATTATACTTGTCCCACTGTACGTCAAAAGACCGCTATAATAGCCCCGAACTGACAACTCGAGTACCAGAAAGTCTATCAATGTCTTAGATAGTACAGTAATATTAGATGAATTTGTTTATAACAATCTACCTCTGCCAACAATAACATTTTGAATTTAGCAAATTATTGAAAAAATCTGTGAAGCCTTTAACTTTTTCTGTATGGAAAAATCGTGTTGTTTACTATGGGTATATTATTCGTGACGATGTCTTTACCCAGGGGTGCAAGCCGACCACACGCTGAAAAAAGAAACGCCCAAAATTATAAGGTCTGGCCCTTGTAAAAAGAGGAAAATATATTTTACGTGGCAAATGTCACACAACACACCTTCACTGTGGCACCCCACGCACACCTAAAGGCGTTTCGAATGGTCATTCATAATGGTCTAAAATTTTATTCGGAACAAACTAAGACAAAAAGCAGTCTCCTATAAAATCGATTTTTTAGACTACTTTTTTATTCTGAATGCTACTGTATTTATAAGATAACTTCGTACAACTGTAATCTAAAAAACATTTTTGTGTGTTAATTTTTAAGGGAGGAATATTTAGCCGTGTACACTCTGCAGCTGTTGATCATGATGATTTTATTTGGAAGACCGTAACGTGAATTCCGTTGTTTACTAATCGTGTGACAATGTTTTCGGCTGTTACAAGACCGTGGGCTTGTGACCGCTGTCCTTTTATAAACACATTATTACGTGCCTTGCATGACGTATGATTTTTGCTCGCCATTTTAGTAGACGAAATGGCTGAACGTGTCTTATTCGTATTTCATGACTTGACTTAAAATGTACGTAAATGTTACAATTATTTATAAATGGGATAGTTTCAATGTTACGAGTTAGAAGTAAACGCAGAACAGAAGTGTTACAGACAGACTTTTCGTCTAAGTTATTGGTTACTTCTTATCCCAGAAAAATGAGATGAGATTTTTATTCCGCAAAAATACTTTCACGCAAACGAAGGCGCGAACGAAACTAGTATTAGTCACCTAATTCAGGTAACACCAGATAGTGGTGTTGAGACTAGTTGATTTGCCTTTTGTGTAAAGACGTCCTGACTTGAAAATGGAACACTCACCACCTCGGACAAGTTAACGATTTATTAAAAAAAAAATGATATCATGAAAAGTTAGTAGGCATGGGTAAAATGGATGTACGGAGCGACATAGTCGTGAAATAACGACCAAACTCCTTAAATAAGATAAAAAAAATAAACATCTTGGACTAGGGCTGTGATTTGCCTCAAAACTACATTAAGATGACACTATAATAGTAATAATAAACAATATAACTGCGCTAATTGTTATTTGTTCTTGCATATTATTAACCTTCCCCCGCTGTCTATAACACCTATAATTTTATTGTCTCAATTTGACGGCCTTTGCGGTGCAGTGGGAGGTGAGCTGGCAGTAAAACTAGGGGCCGCGAGTTCGATTCCCGATTCGAAACAAATGTGTAAATATTTATGACCTACTGGAGACCGACTTGTAAATTGATTTCTTATGATTCTGCGAATGTTAGACGTAGAAATAAAACTGTTTTAAGGATTTTGTCGCGGTTTTTATATTATAATTTTCTTCCGACGATTCCTAGACTGTATCCGGCTGATCTCCGTTGAGATTGGCCGCCGTGGCCGAAATTCGGCTAGGAAGAATTCTTCATTCGATGAATATTAAATATTATTGCATCTCTCGCTAGTCGTTAGAATAATGTCAGCCCGTATTGTACTACATAATAGAAATTCCTTGCTTGTATATATACTATTAATATAATTACACACAGCAAGTCAATTATTATATAGGTAGAATCTAGATAATCAAATGCTAAATCAGGTAAGAATTATTATTGATGTTTATGTAAACTATTGATTGATTAATCAGCCGTCTTGGCGAGAATTTAAACGAGGTTGTAGGTTTGATTCCACGCCGATACTTTATATGTATTTATTATTTGCAATTTCTGAGACATTTTTCTATTAATACCAACTTATATTTTGATAAATTCATTGATTTTAGTGTCCAAACATGTATTTAAAATTTACCATTATATTTTAAAAAAGGTCTTATAGTGTCTGCAATTAAGCATACAGCTCAGGCTATGTTGGAAAAGTTTTTTCACTTCTAGAATTTTTTTATGTCAGGTATCACTTGCAGAATGTTCACGGGCACTGAGTTTACTGCTCATCTATCCTGTTGCTGAATAATTTCTACTGCCCATTACATACACAAATACAATATCTAAGGAATCATCTTCTGTCAGCTTTGAACTCGTTTCCTTATGGGCTGTCGATGCTCCTAACATCAAGCGAGCAAATTTCTTGTCGCGTTATAGAGTTTCATTAATACAATATACTCACCATTTAAATTATAAATGACTCCGTAACATCCCCTCCAGAAGAGGAACGTGGTTATCAAGATTGTGAACATTTTTACTACGAACACTTCACAATATCACGGCAGATTAATAAATATATTTAAAACAAAATTAAATCATGCTATGAAAAATATATTCCTTAGAAAACAATATATAATATGGGAATCGTAAATCAGCAATGTCTGTTTAATAATCTGTGAAATTTCGAATTACTTATAATCGTTCTAATTTTAAATTTCAAAAAATGTTGGTATTTAAGTCAGTGTACTGTATCGTGAGATTTCTATTGGCACAATGAGTCAACCGGCATTAGATCTGCCGCAGCATGCAGGCTGACCTCGCACTAGCCACAAAGGGAAACTATAAAGCGTACAGGACTTTCCGAGAATTACATACATTAGGTAACCTTTTGACCGAAATATATATAAAAAATACTTTGTTAGAAATAAAAAATTAATTTTAGTTTTTAGAGCGCTATCTATTTAAGGTTTATTATACAACAGATGTTTGATGCAGCTTCGAGCGCGTGAAATAGTTTTCTAGGATAATAGTCCCGCTGTACAAATTACCGAGACAAAAGTAGCATCTGTCCTTCGTAGGCTTTCAAACTATCTCCATTTAAAATTTCATCAAAATTTGGTTTCGAGTTTATCGCTTACATAAAACGCGTGAGGCACTTTGTTTAATAATATGTAAAGATGTCTGCGTGGATATATTTAAAACGTATCGCATTTTAATCTATTTCCTCTCTTAAATAGTAGTGTGTAAATATTATTGTATCTACTTTGTATTTAATATTGAAGGTAGTATAATTGCTGCATATAATGCGGCTATAAGCCAAAGTGTTTAGTATAGAGCTTTGTAATTGAAAGTTTTGCATCTGTTTTTTGTCAATGATTGGGATGTTTACTGTCGAACTTGTCTTCTCGTTCAGTCATATAAAATGCGTTAAGCATAATTCGAAAGTGTATATTTACATCTTTGTTGACGATGTCTCGTTCATTTGTACAAAAGGCGTTACGCATCATTCAAAAAGTGTGTACTTAGATCTTTGCCCAGATGTAAAACCTTACTAGTGGTACTGCTTTGCTCGTGGTAAGTCTCTCATATGTGAGAGTCCGCTTGGGTGGGCATTGAAAAATCTATTTCTACCGCTAAGCAGCAGTGTGTTGTCTCGGCTTGAAGAATAGTGTCATCAGTGTAACTACTGGACATAAGAACACTTAACATCTCATGTCTAAGGATGGCGCGCTCAGTGGAATACAAAACAATACTTTGTAATTCAAGGTGTTGGATGGTGTTTCTACTGTTTATGGGCGGTCGTATCACTTACCATCAGATGAACGTAAAGCTCGTCTCTTCATTGAAAGAAAAGAAAACAAAATATTTTATTCTCAGTCTTTGGTATAACTTTGCATCATCTTTACATTCTACTTCGCGGCAACTTTAACTACAAGACATACGTATTGTATACATGAATTGAGAATATTTAATATCTAAGTTGAATGTAGTAGATGTAATACAATCCGCGTAAGTCAGGAAGCATAACGCATAGCCTTATGTACACGCCTACTATATTACAAACTAGATTTCGCTTGCAGATTTGCCCGCGTGGATTTATTTTATTGCCTATAGGCTTGTGTTTGACCACTATCTCGCCTGATGGTAAGTGATGATGTGGTCTACGGCGGAGCACGCTTGCCTAGAAGATACCTATTTATTCAATCGTGACTTGATGATGTCCGGGTTATAATTATCGGGAAATATAGACTGGCAAAGAGTTCCATGCTTTAGGAACATACGGTCATTCATTCCTGCATGTAACTTACAAAAATGTAGCAAAAAAAGGATAATTAAGGATGAATGAGAATTATTATCAAAATTTAAAGCCATATATATTTATATTTATAATATTATTGAGTTTTGATGAATGACAGACTTTAGTACGCTAATTATTATATTGTCAAACCTTAAGTTATCCTATCTATCGTAGGGTCAAATATGATTAGTGTGATTGGTGTGTTTTTTGCCAAAATTAACATAGAGCTATGATTAATAATTATAGTAATCTATGCATATGTTATTTTACTTGCTTTGCGTATAATCGAAAGTAAAATATTGAAAAGAGTTATAGTTGAAAAACTAAATAGTACTCAATAACACTTTTAAACATAACGTTATTAGTACTCAATTCAAAAATAAGCTTAAAAATGATAATTTATGAATTATAAAGATCCAAAACATATTAGTGATAGCTCATTCGATTTGGAAAATAATGTTTGATCCGGTTATGTTGGGGGCACTGCTTTATAAAATTTCACCAATTTATCGTAACCCACCGTTTCGTATTCCAAGTCGAAGTCTTCTCTTGAAAGATCTCATCAGGGTTGAGAGCCAGTCTCTTCATGGCTAGACTGAGCTCCCTTGTAGTAGTGGTCAGGAGCTGTTCGTAGTACTGGTCGCGGAACTTCTTGTCGGTGCCGGAGAAGATAAAGTACAGCAGATTGAAGGCCGGGGACCCTTTCCAAATACCCTGATAGTCTACAGTGCAACTCCACGCGTCCATCCTAAAAGTTACAAACAAAAGTAATTTTCGATTAACCATAAACCCAAAGGAGGAGTGGGAGGTGGTTTATATTCGGTCCAATGTACAGAGCAGGAGAATGAGGGATGGCCAGTAAGAATATTTTTTTAGATATTACCATGCTTTGCAGCCCAACAATAAAGTATGTTTATGGTAATTTTTTTTTAAACAACAAGCTCATGACTTACGTGGGGTTAGTGTAAGGATGGTGACTATTATATTTGCCTGGAGTGGCCAAGTAGCTAGCACGGCCTGTGAGATTATGTGGTCCGTAGCAAACTACCAACATTGGCATGATCATGTCTGATCAAACCCTCCTTATTATTAAATAAAGATTAATAAAAAAAACTACCATCATTACCGGACACGATTATTCAAAAATAACGTATGATGAAACCTAAAGTGATCCAAAATACTTTATATATTTGGAACAATAAATCGAATACTGAATACATCCCTCCTAATTCCTTGAACAAGTCCCTCAACTAACCTTACATACAATGTATATTTAAAAAATTGTCAACCTATATTCTTTCCTGAGGTTCAAACTTGCTTTCTACCGAAATTACACTTCAGATGCCTTCGGTTATACACTTCATATTGTTTATTAAACTTGTACATCCTATATATTTTATATCTACCTATATTTTGTACCTCGTCTCACATTATTTGTCATCTTCTTCTCTTTTCACTCCGGTCTATCGTATCATAATGAGTACCAATAGCTTACTCCGTCACCCCTAAATAGCCAAAAAGTTACCTTCTCCACCTCGGATCTATAAAACATTTACTGGAGCATCAATTATCGATTGTTTTTGGTATCATTACGTAGTGCCTACAAAAAATCTTATAGCAATGTTTACTGTTAGTCAAATTTAAAGTAAAGTAAACATAGTAAAACACCTTGGATTGTTATTTTTACTGAGTGTTTCAATTGTTGTATAACATGTCAACTTCGT
>NC_051130.1:39288-73995 GCF_014839805.1 Manduca sexta
CGCTAGCAAATATGGTTTCCTGTAACAATACTTGACATGTTTTCTAAATCAACTTACACTTGGTTTCTCAGAACTAATTGCTCGAAACTAGATACATAGCAGAGACTGGCGTCGGGCAAGTGGTCGGTATTAAAAAGCCGAAACATTTCTCTAACATGCTTGAAATAGTATGTTTTAGTAGAATATTGATGATAGAGATACTGGTATCCGCCTAGATTGCGACCACATATGTGGAAGGCGTAAGACCCACCATAGGGGGCCAGGTAAGTGTGTTGCGTTCCGGGATCAGTTTGTGTATATCCAGTCTCGAATAGACCAACGAACATGTATCGTTGACGGTGCTTAAACATGTCTCGTCAGTCAACCATATTGAAAGCCCACTTTACTTCATCCGATGCACTGGAGAAAAGTTTATCCAACTCCACATTGAAGTGGAATGAAGACAGTTAGAAGGAAACATATTTAAAGAAACAGTACTTAACATTTAAATTACCATGTTGTTACTCTAGTAGTAAACTAACCTTTCCCACCATCCTTACAAGCCACGACATCATACACACTTCCCGTAATATTCAATATTATCAATACTAAATAAACAAGCGCTACAGCTAAGTCGCTTTTATCCAACGCAGGCCTCTCTCCTCCCCTTGCAGTATTGTATGTTGACCCTCCCTTCGATCTTGTAGTTCTCCCAGAGGGATTCGTTGGCACACTCCTGTACGGTCCTGGTTAGGTCAGTGGTATTGTGTCTACAAGTTCTTGTGACGCAAATTCCACGATGTATTTGTGTATGATTGTAGTGCTTTATGCGGTGCTCTGGTAGCCCTGAAAGAGGAATGAATATAGTGACGTCTAATATTTAGTTGTATTTTTGTTTAAGTAAAAGTTGAAGCCAATAAGTTTACAATAAGTGTTACGCCTGCATATTATCATAATCAGCTACAGGATGTCTACTGCTGAATATGGGCCTCCCGCAATGATTTCCAGATCGACCTATTTGAAGTGGTCCGCTTCCAGCGCTCTCTTTGCCTGCATAAACTGATTACAATCTATTTATAAGCTATGATGCATTGCATTTATTTCATTCTGACAAATTAGATGTTAAGTAGGATTTTTGTTCGAGAATTTTCGAAAAAAAAATCCTAAGTGGGGACGTAAAAATATCCAAAACAGCCCAAAAATCGAGAAATGAATCTAAAGGACGCTAGAACTAAAAAGGCAACCTTGAAACTATCTTTTTCGTAAGTTGTAAGTGTTAATACTAAAACAGAGATGGCAGTCTGTACAGAGAGTACAGATTTTTGTGTATCAGATATCTAACACAAAATATGTTTGTGACATAAACGAGGACGGAATCTAGACACATCCAAATGGTTTAAGCAAGTTCTGGAACTCGACAGACTCATAGTGTCAGAAACTAGAGTAAGTAAATCTATTTGAAAAATAATTTATTAATCGCATGAAGTTAATGTTTTAACTGTCTGTTGCGTAGTTGTTGCGACATTGCTTCCAACGCTTAGGGGATGGAATTCTCTGGATGCCCCAGGACCTCAGGGCACCATGTTACAACCTATCCTTTCGTAGATAAAGGCGTGGTATTTTGTAATTGTTGTAGTTAAGGCGAAAGCTCTTCTTTATGCAATATCGCTGGAAAAAAAACGTAAGCGTATATCTCTACTTCAGATAAAGAGGTGAGAAGGCGACAATAATTCAAAAGACCTTTCATCCACAATAAACAGTGACTATGGAACGGTAATTTTCCACTTACGTGCATAATACCGTAATTATAGTTGTGGAGACAAGTACGACAGTAATTATAAGTATTCACCGTCTAGTCCAACACAACAATATCTAGTGGTGGTAATTAAAATCATGAATAAAATAAAGATAAATAAAAACTTGCCTTTTTAACATGACTTACGTTTAAAATGTAACTGTTTTTCGGAATTTATCGCGGTTTTCATATTTTAGTTTTCTCCCACATTTCGAAGACTTTGCAGCCTTCATGGTCACGGCGACTGAGGTGTTGTTCATCCGCAAAGTCAGAGTTACAATATCTACCTACATTTTATAATTATACAACTTTTTAAATTTTAGCTGTTGGTGGTCCGATCTACGCAGAATGAGCTCACAGTGTCTTGAAGTAGAACTCAGTTCTGCAACTACCGAAGGTCGAGCAATTTCGTAATCATTTGTAATTAATAAACGTCGAATATAATATGCATTGTTATCACTGATGTTTATCCTTGCTGATGTGGTTTTAAATATATTTTATCAGAGACCAGGGGGGCCTAACTGACTTAAAAATATATTATATGTCTATTGGATATTGTAATGGAGGATGAATACATATGTTAAGACATATTGATGGATTCAGGTCCTTTATTAGACTGCACTCATTATACTGACTTAATACTATACGTTTCATGACTTATATATTAACTATACACACTACAATATAGTCTTACTAATATTAATTTTAATTTACGCAAATATACTGCATCATTTTATGAAAACTATTAAATAGTTTATTTATTTAATCAGACTGTAGTTAGGTTCATGTTATTAAGATTTAGTCAAGTTTTACTTACACACCCAGTGGAGGTTATCACCGTAGCTATCAGTCCTAAAACGAATTCTTGAAACTCATATACTCTACAATACCGCAGTTCCGCCTTCGCCGTCGAGGACCTCGCTGCGTTTCACGTCCCCCCGACCCTTCTAATAGTTCCGGTCCGCGTGCCATCGAATATGGTAATGGAAAGATTCTCTAGTACGCTCATCCCAAATCGTTGATGTCACATCCTCTCCCAGTGACCGTCCTGAGCCGAGGTTCGGAACCCGTTAGTGGGGTGCCCTCAGCATGATCTTAATTTTAAAGGGTTGCGAGTGCCTAAAACGTTCACCCAGTCCGGTGCGTTTGTATAAGCCGACCCTTGTCAGGCTAACAAACGTAACTCATAATGATTTCTTATGTTTATGCGAATGTTAGACATTAAAATTTAACTATTATTCGGAATTTATCGGCCGTTTTAATATTTTAGTTTTCTCCCGACGTTTCGAAGACTTTGTATTTTGCTCGTATTATTGACTATAGTCGTATTTTAATACGATGAGTATTTTGACAGTGAAAGCATTACCAGAGGTACAGGAATTTAAATAGTAATGAGGCAAATGTACGTATTTCAATATGGTCATTAAGTATAATATAAAATAATTACTATTCAATATAAAAAGGTAAGATTACAAACAATCTCTAATGGTTGTAAATTGCTTACGATTTGCGCTCGCCGTGATCTTTAACTAGAATGAACCTAACCTGTAATTATATGACCTATGTGCATTGTGCATCTAGATTTTATAACTTAAGTACTATAACCTAGATAAGTGCGAGTTGAACTTGCATTGAGTACCATGCCACCGTATAATTTGCACGATTAACTCATTTTCATTAAAGCTTACGCCTTTATCCTTGTAGGGTTAGGCAGAGTCGCAACTAATGCACAGAAAAGGTTTAGAGTACATATGCATCCTATGATAGGGGGTGTGAATTGACGTACCCGACCCAATATAATCCAGGCAAATGTATGTTATCGATTTTCTCAAAATCTACTGAATGAATTTTTATGAAAATTGGTATGGACATAGCTTAAGACCCTGGGAAGGTTATACTTTTTATCCCGAGAAAATATATAGCGGGACTTTTATCCCGGAAAACTTCTTCACGCGAGCGAAGCCGAGCAAAACCTAATATATTATATAGGGCTGTTATTAATATACGAACCAATGTTCGATCCAAATCCGAGAATAAAACAATTAAAATAAGTTATTTGTAAGCATGTAAAATAACTTTATTCGTATTGGTGTATTATCGAAATAAAATGAAAAAACTACCGGGATCGTCTATTGAAAATGCCAGATTTTTACTAATGCATAAAGCTGAAGACTTGTTTGAACGCGCTAATCTCAGGAACTACTAAGCGATTTTGAAATTTTCTTCACTAAATGGAAGCTACATTACTCCTGAATGCTATAGGCTTATATATTGTAAATATAAATTGGGATGGAATTTTATTACGGTTTTTTCACGCAGGCAAAAGCTAGACTTTAAAATGTATCTAGTATTCTACCAGTCACTTACTTGTATCATACGCATGAGGCTTGAATTGTGCCGTGAGAATAGATCTATGTCGACCACGCAGTACAGTCCCCCGGGATCAGAGATGCACGGCGCATACTCGTCCAGCTTGAACAGAGGCGGCATCATCTCGTACTCTGTGTCTGGAACAAATTGCTACTGATATTTTTATTCACCTGGATAGCGACGACATAAGGTGTAAATTCCACCTTTGTGTCCGGACGTGTGTCGCGTTTTGGGATCAGTCTGTGTATATCTAGTTTCAAGGAGACCGACATTATTATGTCGAGTGACGAGGGGTAATATTTGGACCCCACTCCATTTACTATCAGTTGTAGTGGGGTCACTTTGACGATCCCATATAAAAAGAAATTTAGTCTTAATAATGTGCAAGAAGTGTCAAGATTTTAACTAGTAATTTACAATCTCTCTATATCCCCGTGTGATAACGGCGTAAGCGAGTATGAATTTTGAGCTTTATATTTGTGGTGTATTCGGGCGCTAAAGCGGCAATTCTGGGTTTGATTTTTATTATTAGCGCGAATGAATGGAACTTACAACGATACAACTAATGCATTCTTAGTCTAGTATCAGCGTATATGGGATGCAAGTTGGCGAAATGGTCTGAAAATTGTTTAGAATTGATTTTCAGGGGTGGTAGCGCTATGGTTTTGTAATACGACTTCTCTGAGTTTGGATTTCCTAGAGGGTACGGGGTCAGGCAGTTGGACGCTCGCAAAACTAAACCAAATACTTCAACATGCTACCAATAGTGTGTTGCGCCGATACCAAATCAAAAGAAGACAAATTAAAGTTGATATGCGTGTAGGAAAATATTAAATAGTTGAACTAAGAAAACACTACGCGCGTGTAACAACTAATCACCTGTAAATACTCGTAATGAATTACTTAGAACGATATATAATTATTCATTTTTTATCCATATTAACCGCAGCATCCGCTGTGATTTGCATATTTGGTGCAACTACTTCGTCCGCACGTGTGAAGTCTTGAACCATGGGTCAGTGTCGCATGACATTACCAACGCCTCTAGTACATTATGTGGTTACATCGACCTTTGTTCTATGTAAAAATCTATTAATTACTAGGTGTTGCACGCGGCTGCGCCCCTCAGAAACACCTTACCTGTGTAAACGTCTGTGTGTGTGGGTACGTAGGTACATACATATAATTGAACCTACCATCTTGTATATTCTTTTGATGTTCATAAGCAATCTTATCTTTCGAGGAAACATAAAATAGCATGACATAAAAATGGCATGAGCGACATTTTACTCCATATTTTGCTCGTGAGCTGAATTTTAAGTTTTATCACATATAATGCCTTTGTATTTTTACTTTTGCTCTGAGCTGCGTGCGCATCTTTGGTTAATGATAATATTATACTTGTCCCACTATATGTCAAAAGACCGCCATAATAGCCCCGAACTGACAACTCGAGTACCAGAAAGTCTATCAATGTCTTAGATAGTACAGTAATATTAGATGAATTTGTTTATAACAATCTACCTCTGCCAACAATAACATTTTGAATTTAGCAAATTATTGAAAAAATCTGTGAAGCCTTTAACTTTTTCTGTATGGAAAAAATCGTGTTGTTTACTATGGGTATATTATTCGTGACGATGTCTTTACCCAGGGGTGCAAGCCGACCACACGCTGAAAAAAGAAACGCCCAAAATTATAAGGTCTGGCCCTTGTAAAAAGAGGAAAATATATTTTACGTGGCAAATGTCACACAACACACCTTCACTGTGGCACCCCACGCACACCTAAAGGCGTTTCGAATGGTCATACATAATGGTCTAAAATTTTATTCGGAACAAACTAAGACAAAAAGCAGTCTCCTATAAAATCGATTTTTAGACTACTTTTTTTATTCTGAATGCTACTGTATTTATAAGATAACTTCGTACAACTGTAATCTAAAAAACATTTTTGTGTGTTAATTTTTAAGGGAGGAATATTTAGCCGTGAACACTCTGCAGCTGTTGACCATGATGAAGATTGGTTTTTGGAAGACTGTAACGTGAATTTCGTTGTTTACTAATCGTGTGACAATGTTTTCGGCTGCTACAAGACCGTGGGCTTGTGACCGCTGTCCTTTTATAAACACATTATTACGTGCCTTGCATGACGTATGATTTTTGCTCGCCATTTTAGTAGACGAAATGGCTGAACGTGTCTTATTCGTATTTCATGACTTGACTTAAAATGTACGTAAATGTTACAATTATTTATAAATGGGATAGTTTCAATGTTACGAGTTAGAAGTAAACGCAGAACAGAAGTGTTACAGACGGACTCTTCGTCTAAGTTATTGGATACTTCTTATCCCAGAAAAATGCGATGAGATTTTCATTCCGCATAAATACTTTCACGCAAACGAAGGCGCGAACAATACTAGTATTAGTCACCCAATTCAGGTAACACCAGAGAGCGGTGTGGAGACTAGTTGATTTGCCAGTATGTAAAAATGTCCTAAGACGTCCTGACTTGAAAATCGAACACTCACCACCTCCGACAGGTTAGCGCTTTACTAAAAAAATGTTTTGGTATCATGACAAGTTAGTAGGCACGAGTAAAGTGGACGTACGGAGCGACATAGTCGTGAAATAACGACCAAGCTCTTTAAATAAAGAGAAAAATAATAAACATCTTGGACTAGGGCTGTGATTTGCCGCAAAACTACATCAAGATGACACTATAATAGTAATAATAAACAATATAACTGCGCTAATTGTTATTTGTTCTTGCATATTATTAACCTTCCCCCGCTGCCTATAACACCTATAATTTTATTGTCTCAATTTGACGGCCTTTGCGGTGCAGTGGGAGGTGAGCTGGCAGTACAACTAGAGGCTGCAAGTTCGTTTCCCGTTTCGAAACAAATGTGTAAATATTTATGACCCACTGGAGCGAGCGTTGCATGTAATTCCTGGTAAATTGATTTAGTATGTTCAAGCGAATGTTAGACATAGAAATAAAACTGTTTTAAGGATTTTATCGCGATTTTTTATATTATAATTTTCTCCCGACGATTCCTGGACTGTATCCGGCTGATCTCCGTTGAGATTGGCCGCCGTGGCCGAAATTTGGCTAGCAGGAATTCTTCATTTGATGAATATTAAATATTATTGCGTCTCTCGCTAGTAGTTAGAATAATGTCAGCCCGTATTGTACTACATAATAGAAATTCCTTGCTTGTATATACTATTAATATAATTACACACAGCAAGTCAATTATTATATAGGTAGAATCTAGATGATCAAGTGCTAAATCAGTTAAGAATTATTATTGATGTTTATGTAAACTATTGATTGCTTAATCAGCCGTCTTGGCGAGAAGTTAAACGAGGTTGTAAGTTTGATTCCACGCCGATACTTTATATGTATTTATTATTTGCAATTTCTGAGACATTTTTCTATTAATACCAACTTATATTTTGATAAATTCATTGATTTTAGTGTCCAAACATGTATTTAAAATTTACCATTATATTTTAAAAAAGGTCTTATAGTGTCTGCAATTAAGCATACAGCTCAGGCTAAGTTGGAAAAGTTTTTTCACTTCTAGAATTTTTTTATGTCAGGTATCACTTGCAGAATGTTCACGGGCACTGAGTTTACTGCTCATCTATCCTGTTGCTGAATAATTTCTACTGCCCATTACATACACAAATACAATATCTAAGGAATCATCTTCTGTCAGCTTTGAACTCGTTTCCTTATGGGCTGTCGATGCTCCTAACATCAAGCGAGCAAATTTCTTGTCGCGTTATAGAGTTTCATTAATACAATATACTCACCATTTAAATTATAAATGACTCCGTAACTTCCCCTCCAGAAGAGGAACATGGTTATCAAGATTGTGAACATTTTTACTACGAACACTTCACAATATCACGGCAGATTAATAAATATATTTAAAACAAAAATTAAATCATGCTATGATAAAAAAATATTGCTTAATAAAACATATGGGAATCGTAAATCAGCAAATTCTGTTTTATAATCTGTGAAATTTCGAATTACTTATATTAGTTCTAATTTTAAATTTCTATAAATGTTCGTATTTAAGTCAGTGTACTGTATCGTAAGATTTCTATTGGCACAATGAGTCAACTGGCATTAGATCTGCCGCAGCATGCAGGCTGACCTCGCACTGGCCACAAGGAAACTATAAAGCGTACAGGACTTTCCGAGAATTACATACATTAGGTAACCTTTTGACCGAAATATATATAAAAAATACTTTGTTAGAAATAAAAAATTAGTTTTAGTTTTTAGAGCGCTATCTATTTAAGGTTTATTATACAACAGATGTTTGATGCAGCTTCGTCCGCGTGAAATAGTTTTCTAGGATAATAGTCCCCCTGTACAAATTACCGAGACAAAAGTAGCATCTGTCCTTCGTAGGCTTTCAAACTATCTCCATTTAAAATTTCATCAAAATTTGGTTTCGAGTTTATCGCTTACATAAAAACGCGTGAGGCACTTTGTTTAATAATATGTAAAGATGTCTGCGTGGATATATTTAAAACGTATCGCATTTTAATCTATTTCCTCTCTTAAATAGTAGTGTGTAAATATTATTGTATCTACTTTGTATTTAATATTGAAGGTAGTATAATTGCTGCATATAATGCGGCTATAAGCCAAAGTGTTTAGTATAGAGCTTTGTAATTGAAAGTTTTGCATCTGTTTTTTGTCAATGATTGGGATGTTTACTGTCGAACTTGTCTTCTCGTTCAGTCATATAAAATGCGTTAAGCATAATTCGAAAGTGTATATTTAGATCTTTGTTGACGATGTCTCGTTCATTTGTACAAAAGGCGTTACGCATCATTCAAAAAGTGTGTACTTAGATCTTTGCCCAGATGTAAAACCTTACTAGTGGTACTGCTTTGCTCGTGGTAGGTCTCTCATATGTGAGAGTCCGCTTGGGTGGGCATTGAAAAATCTATTTCTACCGCGAAGCAGCAGTGTGTTGTCTCGGCTTGAAGAATAGTGTCATCAGTGTAACTACTGGACATAATAACACTTAACATCTCATGTCTAAGGATGGCGCGCTCAGTGGAATACAAAACAATACTTTGTAATTCAAGGGGTTGGATGGTGTTTCTACTGTTTATGGGCGGTCGTATCACTTACCATCAGATGAACGTAAAGCTCGTCTCTTCGTTGAAAGAAAAGAAAACAAAATGTTTTATTCTCAGTCTTTGGTATAACTTTGCATCATCTTTACATTCTACTTCGCTGCAACTTTAACTACAAGACATACGTATTGTATACATGAATTGAGAATATTTAATATCTAAGTTGAATGTAGTAGATGTAATACAATCCGCGTAAGTCAGGAAGCATAACGCATAGCCTTATGTACACACCTACTATATTACAAACTAGATTTCGCTTGCAGATTTGCCCGCGTGTGGGCTTGTGTTTGACCACTATCTCGCCTGATGGTAAGTGATGATGTGGTCTACGGCGGAGCACGCTTGCCTAGAAGATACCTATTTATTCAATCGTGACTTGATGATGTCCGGGTTATAATTATCGGGAAATATAGACTGGCAAAGAGTTCCATGCTTTAGGAACATACGGTAATTCATTCCTGCATGTAACTTACAAAAATGTAGCAAAAAAAGAATAATTAAGGATGAATGAGAATTATTATCAAAATTTAAAGCCATATATATTTATATTTATAATATTATTGAGTTTTGATGAATGACAGACTTTAGTACGCTAATTATTATATTGTCAAACCTTACGTTATCCTATCTATCGTAGGGTCAAATATGATTACTGTCATTGGTGTGTTTTTTTTTGCCAAAAATTAACATAGAGCTATGATTAATAATTATAGTAATCTATGCATATGTTATTTTACTTGCTTTGCGTATAATCGAAAGTAAAAATATTGAAAAGAGTTATAGTTGAAAAACTAAATAGTACTCAATAACACTTTTTAAACATAACGTTATTAGTACTCAATTCAAAAATAAGCTTAAAAAATGATAATTTATGAATTATAAAGATCCAAAACATATTAGTGATAGCTCATTCGATTTGGGAAAATAATGTTTGATCCGGTTATGTGGGGGCACTGCTTTATAAAATTTCACCAATTTATCGTAACCCACCGTTTCGTATTCCAAGTCGAAGTCTTCTCTTGAAAAGATCTCATCAGGGTTGAGAGCCAGTCTCTTCATGGCTAGGCTGAGCTCCTTGTAGTAGTGGTCCAGGAGCTGTTCGTAGTACTGGTCGCGGAACTTCTTGTCGGTGCCGGAGAAGATAAAGTACAGCAGATTGAAGGCCGGGGACCCTCTCCAAATGCCCTGATAGTCTACAATTTTTAACTCCACGCGTCCATCCTAAAAGTTACAAACAAAAGTAATTTTCGATTAACCATAAACCCAAAGGAGGAGTGGGAGGTGGTTTATATTCGGTCCAATGTACAGAGCAGGAGAATGAGGGATGGCCAGTGAGAATATTTTTTTAGATATTACCATGCTTTGCAGCCCAACAATAAAGTATGTTTATGGTAATTTTTTTTTAAACAACAAGCTCATGACTTACGTGGGGTTAGTGTAAGGATGGTGACTATTATATTTGCCTGGAGTGGCCAAGTAGCTAGCTCGGCCTGTGAGATTATATGTTACGTAGCAAACTACCAACATTGGCATGATCATGTCTGATCAAACCCTCCTTATTATTAAATAAAGATTAATAAAAAAAACTACCAACATTACCTGACACGATTATTCAAAAATAACGTATGATGAAACCTAAAGTGATCCAAAATACTTTATATATTTGGAACAATAAATCGAATACTGAATACATCCCTCCTAATTCCTTGAACAAGTCCCTCAACTAACCTTACATACAATGTATATTTAAAAAATTGTCAACCTATATTCTTTCCTGAGGTTCAAACTTGCTTTCTACCGAAATTACACTTCAGATACCTTCGGTTATACACTTCATATTGTTTATTAAACTTTTACATCCTATATATTTTATATCTATCAAGTATATTTTGTACCTCGTCTCACATTATTTGTCATCTTCTTCTCTTTTCACTCCGGTCTATCGTATCATAATAGTATAATAGCTTACTCCGTCACCCCCTAAATAGCCAAAAGTTTCCTTCTCAACCTCGGATCTATAAAACATTTACTGGAGCATCGATAATTATCGATTGTTTTTGGTATCATTACGTAGTGCCTACAAAAAATCTTATAGCAATGTTTACTGTTAGTCAAATTTAAAGTAAAGTAAACGTAGTAAAACACCTTAGATTGTTATTTTTACTGAGTGTTACAATTGTAGTATAACTTGTCGACTTTGTGCACTAGCGAAGGCCGATATGGCCTAAGAACCGCGAGGTAATGTGTTCGAATGTAAGCTGGGCAACATATTGCGTAGAACTGGATTCTTCAGAGTTAATATCGTCGGAGGGGAAAGAATCACTTGTTTTTTAATGTATGTACATGGATTCCATAATCAACGTGTTAAACTCGACAGATGTCGCTAGTGGACTGTAACCATCTATCGAAGATATGTAATGTAATTTGTGACAGTATGCATTCTCTTTAAATTTAGCTACACATAACAATGTATAAATTTCATTTTATTGGGTAAATAACTGGTGATCGAAATAAAAACTGGCAGAATAGGGTCAATAAAAAGCAATTACACAAATAAACATTTACTTAAAACATAAATTCAACGAATTAATCCTAAAATTATAATTAAACACTAAGTGGAATAAAATTTAAGTTACGTATACCCATAAAGCAAACCTTTACACTAAATGCAGGCGACCGATTTGTTGGACATTAATTCATAAATCGGTCATCGGTTTATTATGATTTTTGGCGACGCGAAATTGCCATTTGCATTAGTCCAATGTATATTTCACATATTTTAGAAAAATCGGAGCTTTTTGTTTGTTAATCCTGACTACATTTGTTAGCTTGGCAGGACCGGTTTATACAAACAAACCGGATTTTAGGGTGTTTCAGGCGCCTTGAAAATTAACTGACCATGCGAGTAACCCACTAGAGCTATAAAGCTTATTACAAGATCTCAGAATACCTAGAGGATATAAATGCCTGGGACTAGGCATTTTTGTGTGATTGTCTTTGGAATCATGTCACTTGATCGAGATATATATTTCTTTCTCTTTATTTGTAATATAACTGTAAGCGGCTTGGGTATGAAATACTCTCTAACTGTCTGTACCTGCGGCGGCGTCGTGTGACGGGTCGGCCACTTCCCTATAATGTGGTTGAGGAGGCCGATGGCTGGCACATGCGTCATACTCGTGAACGGGTGCTGCTTGTGTGGACTGTTTTGCCCATTTCGATTACAATTTCTAATTTCTAATTGCTAGAGGTGCTGGGAGGAAATAATTATAAGGATAATAGAGAAATTTCATGATTACTGAGAGGGTTGTGCAGTCATATAAAAATTTAAATTAAATTATTCTTTATTTCACGAGCCTATAAATGAACTGTTCCAAACTTTTTTTAAACTTTCTTTTTTTTTCTCTTGTCACTTTATCATGTACTGTACCCTAAACTGATTGAAAAGAGCAACACCAGAGTTTCTTGCCCGTTCTTCTATGGTGAAAACTGCTTTCCGAACTGGTGGTAGAGTTAATATTGACGGAATCTAAATAATGTATAACATTTTACAAATTCAAATAAATCATTTCATTTCATTTCACTAACGGTTAGATGGGTTGACGAACTACGTATCTAATAGCGGAACCTCGTCCCCCCCACCCTATGAGAGACACGAACTTGACCCCTTCTTTATGTATAAATAAAAACTTATTTGTGACTCATTTGGAAAAAAAAACCCACTAACGGTTTACGAACCTCGGCTCACGGTCACTGGGAGATGAAGAGACTTCAACGTTGAGCAGAATTTCCATTTATTATTTGATACAAGTTAGCCTACTGTTTTATAGCGTCACGACTTAAAGTACTGGTATATAATTTATTTGGCTGACTTTTACGATCGACTAAATCGGTAGTCTGCGTTTCGCGTAAGCATAATACACGAATTAGTTTTCACATAAGATCATGGTATCTTATTTTAGCAGTAAAAATAAATAAAAAACAGCAATAAAATTCGAAAACACGTTTAATTTCCACCAAAAAATTATACCTTATTAATATATTTTATTATACCATATCAACAAATCTAAATATTAAATTAGAAAATGGTTTTTTTATAAAAGAAATAATTGAATACCGGAATGTTACTAAAATGTATTGAGGTCGTTTTGATGTACTGTCAACCACAAAAGCAGTTGAACACATTCAAATTAACATCGCCTTTATTTAAAAACCTTATCAATAATAATTATTACTACACAGGCCTACTTTATGTTGGATAAAGAAAAAAATATGCTATTGAAGTTAGTATGTAGAGTTTTAAATTGTTTAGCTGCTTTTATGGCTGACTGTACTAAGTATATTATGTACCCGTTCCTAATGTGAGTAAATTACATGTTTACATTTGTACGTTATATTGAAATAAAATATTGTAACCTTCGACATTTGGCGCTTGATAGTTTGAGCGTGCTATTTTTAACATTATTGGCCCCAAATCGATAATTAATATCGGATTTAATAATATCAATATTAATTTAAATATTCTTATAAGAAATTTACTACTTTTTTCCACGCGGACGGTAATGTGACAACACTGAAGTTAGATAAAAAAAATTAATAACAAAAATGCTGCTGAAGACATTTTGTCTTACTACTACTGGATCTCTATTCAGAAAGTTCCTAAAAGAAGAGGTCTTCACCCTCGTGTCTAGTAGAACCTAAGTTTCTCATCAAACAAACCTATTGACATTCGATAACGCGTCGCCTATTTACCTAATGAGGCAATGTTTGACGTATGTGATAAGGATTCGGTGATAAAAATGGTCAAAGTGTATTAGAGCATTGAACTCGAGGTAATGTTGCAATGGTTTGAACAAGGGATGGCGAACTAATGGCCGGTGCGCTGGTGGCGGCACGCGATAATTATTCGGGCACACACATAATAATTGAGGGATGTCAAATAAAATATAGTGGGGATCTAAAAGGAGAACGCCATAAGACGTTCGTATATCTAAAGCTGGCCTTATATATTATCGTATGGCATAATATTATGGTTAATTATTATAATGAGATGTCAAACTTTGACAGCCATGCGTCTTCGGGTATCATCGGAAGCCGAAGCATGGTTCTGATGTAAAAGTCTATCGTTACGTTATGTCTTTCCCATACATAATGTTAGCGTTAACGATTATAGAAAGGCATGTTAGCTACCGCCTCTGGTGTAGGCCCTGTAAACCCAATTGAAGTTCCTGATGGGACACTCTTCTACGATATTCTGAATAGTACTGCTGCTCTAGCCATATGTTATCGACTTGTGTAAATGATAGTTGCATTTGCAACGACAGGCCGTAAGACCGCCCCATGTTAGCACATTACAGAAAAAAAAAAATTATAAATAATGTTGCGTTGACCAAAAAGTTTGCCGTCCCTGGTCTAACCGGTCTAAAGATCTATTGTAAACTAACATAATAAAGGAAAGTGTTGACATCAAACTGATTTATTTTCACGTCTTATAGACATCTTACTTGATAAAAACAATGCGAAAATCAGCTCGTCGGAACTAACTGCTGAGAAGAGAGTTTGCGTTTAACATTATGTCGACTGGATCGATAACATTTTCCTAGTATTAAACTGCCGTTATATGTTTAGAAGAATGTCATTACTAGTCTTACAGGCTATTATAGCTTTTGCTTGCGTATTTGCCTACGTCAGAAGTATTCCCGGGATAAAAACTAGCCTATGTCCTGGCCAGGGTCTCAAACCATCTAAATACCAAGTTTCATTGATATCAGTTCAATAGTACAACCTTGAAAGCGTAACAGACAGACAGAGTAACTTTAGGTTTTATATTATAAGTAGGAATGCATTAGCATCTGTGCTGTTTAGCTACACACAATTTGTCATATCATTTACGGTAAATAAGTAATCGCCAGGTTTATGGGTATTAATATGATATTCTCTTCATTTATTTTTCTGTTCACTTTATATGGATACGACAGTGACCCTACAGCAGCTGATGGTAAATGACGTAGGGTTCTAATAGACTGTTAAGATGCCAAATGTTTATCGCTCACCAGTCGACTCAATTTTGAATTTATCGTTCGCTTTAACGGTGAAGGAAAACATCGTGAGGAAACCTGCACATCTGAGAAGTTCTCTATAGGAATTTCGAAGGTGTGTGAAGTCTACCAATCCGCACTAGGCCAGCGTGGTGGACTAAGGCCTAAACCCTCTCAGTAGAAGAGGAGGCCCGTGCTCAGCAGTGGGCAAGTATATAATACAGGGCTGATATTATATAGTCAACTCAATAATGCCGTCCTGTTTGGAACCAGAATAATGATCTCGAAACGCGACAAATTTACGTGGACCACTACTGCTTGCACCATGTGTATGGTAGACGTCATCCAGAATACAAGAATCTTATCACCAACATTTGAAACTATAATAATTATCTAAGCCCTTATATAACCCCCCACTTCACGAAGTCCTTCAAGATCCCGTTGAACCTCTGGGCAAAGAGTTCGTTGGGCTTGAGAGCGAAGGAGCCGATGTCGGCGTCTCCTGCTACCTGGGGCGCGGCAGCCTCGTCCACCATCACTATGGGAAGGATAACTACGCAGACGCGCAACGTGTTGGGCAGCATCTGGAAACATAATTATATTATAAAGATAGGTAGATTATAATTAAGTAAAAGGGCTTCAACTATATATATCGATGGGTGAGACGATAAATGACAAGCAAGATTTTTGCGATATTGATCTTTATAAATATATTTTGAAAACACACACATTTATCCCCGAAGGAGTAGGCAGAGACGCAACCAGGGCATCCACTTTTCGTCAAGTGCGTTATATACATTTTGAATCCTTACATTTCTGTATTTGTTAAAACGTAGTTAAAATTTTTGGGATAAATGTTTTTATTCTACAATAACAACCTATAATTATAATTAATCAATGACGAACACAGTGACATTTATGATAAATTAAGATAATTAAATTAGACAAATTGTTATAATAAATAATTAATAGTTACATAATTAACCATACGTACGTACGTAAATTTATGTCCGAAAATTTACATGGATGATGAAGCTTAAAAAAGTGTAGGTATTTAATAAGCCAGCGGAGGCTAATCGCTTAAGGAAAGATTATAGTGGAATGTTTGAACCGCACCTGGATGATAAGCACTCTAATTACTGGAGATAACAAATTTTACTAAAAGGAAATATTCTTTTATTTTTAAAAAGAAGCAAAACTGCATTCGATTTTTCAAAATACACTTGCCATACCGAGGAATTAAATGGCTAAAATCCGAAAATGTAATCAATCGAAAAGGCTAATAAGACTAAATTAAATGAAAGGAAAATTAATGGGAACAGATAAAACACTTTTACTCAATTAATTAACAATTCGTCGTTGATAGTGCAATATCGCGTGTCAAAAAATAGTGTTGCAATATCCCGTACAAATTATCATTATTACTATTAGCCATTGTCATTGCAGGATAAAGCGACGATAGCCTAGTTGGTTGTGGAACGGACTGCCGAGGCGAATGTCCGCAGGTTCAAATCCCAAGGGCACACACCTCTGACTTTTCTAAAAAATCATGTGTGTATTCTTTGTGAATTTATCGTTCGCTTTAACGGTGAAGGAAAACATCGTGAGGAAACCTGCACATCTGAGAAGTACTCTATATAGGAATTTCGAAGGTGTGTGAAGTCTACCAATCCCCACTAGGCCAGCGTGGTGGACTAAGGCCTAATCCCTCTCAGTAGTAGAGGAGGCCCGTGCCCAGCAGTGGGCAAGTATATAATACAGGGCTGATATTATTATTATTATTATTGCAGGATAAAGGTCTCCCAACCAGTGTTCCATTTAGATCTGTCCAAAGCTTCCTGCGGCCAATTCTTCCAAAATTATCATGGACGTAATGTATGTATTTATTCAAATAAAAAAGAACTATTAAGATAAGAAAATTGCATTTATCTTTACACGTATTTGTAATGCAGACAAAATGGAGCAAATTTCAAGCAACTAATTAGTTATTTTACTGTTTTATTGTCCCTCAATTAAAATAAGTTTACATTTCATGGGTTTCCTTTATTTTATTTTGGTCCTGTCATTTAATTTAGTATGTTTGTTAGGGAGAGTTGATCCTTACAATTGGCCTTATTTATTGCTAGCATTAAAGAACAGAGTGTTATTTTTTCAGATTTTAGCCGGACGCTTAGCTAAGAGGACGTCGCGTCGCGGAGGCCTCTCGATCACTGATCCCTGAGGATGACCTACTTAATAGGTCAAAACTGGTCGGCGATTCCGACTACTTTAGTACGTGAGTAAAACCGTGTTGTTTTCGACTAACTTAATAATTCTCGCGTAGATTTTAATAATATTAAGTTTCATCTTGTTAAAAACAAAAACTAACAAACCTCTTTAATCTCACTGTCGAACGTCTCCCGAGGGTACACATCATTGACATCGATATCCAGCCTCCGCAGAGCCAGGGTTAACTCCGTGTAGTAGTGGTCCAGAAGTTGCTCGTAGTGCTGCGCGCGGAACTGCTCGTCGGTGCCGCAGAATATGAAGTACAGCAGGTCTGTTATGGGGCAGCCGGCGTGCACGGTCTGGTAGTCTACCGCTATGGTCTCCACGTTGCCGCCCTGCAAAGGGATTCGGGACTGGTTTAAGTTGTGAGACTGAGTGAAGTATTTGAGATTTTTTTTTGGTATTTGCTACGCAATTTTTTTATTACAATTAAAGAACGAGAGCATCATGCCCCTCGCCTGATGACTATTGTTACGACCGCACATAAACACTAGCAACACCGTACAGAATTTGAAATTACAAAGTACTGCGTGGCATTCCACTGCGCTCATTACCCTGGAATATTAGTTAATGTTAAGTCTCATATTGGCCAAAAATTACGCTGGCTACAATTTTATTCAAACGACTCATTAATGTATTCTAATGGAATCTATACTATTATATAAAGCTGAAGAGTTTGTTTGTTTGAACGCGCTAATCTCAGGAACTACCGGTCCAAAGTGAAAAATTCTTTTTGCGTTGGATAGCCCTTTATTCGTGGAGTGCTATAGGCTATATATCATCACGCTATACCCAATAGGAGCGGAGCAGTAATGGCTAATCTTAGGAACTACCGGTCCATACTGAAAAATTCTTTTTGCGTTGGATAGCCTTTTGTTCGTGGAGTGCTATAGGCTTATATCATCACGCTATGACCTATAGGAGCGGAGCAGTAATGGCTAATCTCAGGAACTACCGGTTCGAACTGAAAAAATCTTTTTGTGTTGGATAGCTCTTTAATTGTGTAGTGCTATAGGCTATATATCATCACGCTATGACCAATAGGAGCGGAGCAGTAATGGCTAATCTCAGGAACTACCGGTTCAAACTGAAAAATTATTTTTGTGTTGGATAGATCTTTGTTCGTGGAGTGCTATGGGCTATATATCGTCACGCTATGACCAATAGGAGCCGAGCAGTAATGGCTAATCTCAGGAACTATCAGATCGAACTGAAAAGTTCTTTTTGTGTTGGATAGCACTTTGTTTTTGAAATGCTATAGGCTATATATCATCAAGCTATGACCAATAGGAGCGAAGCAGTAATGAAACATGTTGCAAAAACGGGGAAAATTTATTAGTTTTGAGAGCTTCCGTTGCGTGCGCTGCGTAAACAGTTAAAGTTATGCAACAATGATGTATGACGGGATAGTTCCTCTTAAAAAGTTCTACAAAAATATATTATAAAACAAAGTCCCCCGCTGCATCCGACTGGCTGAACGTGTTGAACTCAAAAACTACCCAACATATTAAGATGAAATTTGGTATGGAGACAGTTTAAGACCCTGGGAAGAACATAAGCTCTCGGGAAAATATACAGCGTGACTTTTATAACGGGATACTTTAGCCCGAAAAACTTTGTAACGCGGGCGGAGTCGCGGGCAAAAGCTAGTATACAGATAAAGACCAATTTGCACTAGATCAACGCGGTGGACTAATTTAGTAGGCAGCTCGTACCCAGTTATAGGATAGTGTAATACAGGGCTATTATTTTTAATTATTATTATTGGTTCAGTTGCATATTGTAGTTAATGTTCTCATACAATAGTTTTGGTTCGCGGCCGCGTTACCGTTGTCTTCAATATATTTCATTATCAAAATGCTAATATCGTTATCTTTGGTTTGAAAACAATGTAGCGAGACAAACTGTTTGTGATGATAGAAATATCCCATTTATACATAGACATAAGTTAGTCAGTATCATAGTTCTAAGAAGCGTAGTTTTATTGAAGTGCGGTGTGCACTACTTTGAGTTCCTGGCTTCGAATCTCGGATCGAGTAAAGTGCTATTGTGGCTTTCTCAGTATCAGCCAAGAGTTTGAATTATACGCCCAATATGGCGACAAGCTCGCCGTCTATCACGTCCTTGAGCGGAAACCCTCGAGTTAAAGAGCCTTCCTTGGAATAGTTGTACCGTATGTTGTCTGTGATATGCAAGTTCTTAGTTTATAGGTTATTTCATCCACAAAGACGGTCCCCACCACTTTCTGGGGATGTTGCGGGGTAAGGGGACTGATCCAAGCCTCAGTCCCTTGTTGTAGTGTGCGTGTGCACTCATGCGGCTCACGCGCTCTGTAAACGATTAGGGAAAGTAGTGGGGCGCCTCTTCGTTGATGAAATGATCTATATATATTATAGTTGTTTTTTTTATATCTTTGAATGATGAGACGAGCTTGCCGTTCGCCTGATGGTAAGCGATACGACCACCCATAAACAGCAGAAACACCATCCAACACCTTGTGTTACAAAGTATTGTTTGGTATTCCACTGGGCTCGCCATCCTGAGGTATGAAATGTTAAATCTCACTATGTCCAGTAGTTATACTGGCTACAATGTTCTTCAAACCGGAACACAACAGGGACTATACACTGTTGCTTGGCGGCACAAATATCTACCTACCCGGACGGATACTAACATATGAGAAACCTACCACCAATTAAGCAAACTATCATTTTCATAACTTTACGATAAATTAAATTCCGGTAAAAGATGTCAACGCGTACAAGGTCGGCATCCAAACCTATTGCCCGATACAAAAATATATCTTAACATTATATTTAAACCAGCTTTATAATTTGTTGGACAGCTGTACTTGATTCTCAGTTTTTTTATTTCACTGGCCTTTACGTCAGGAAGAGACAAAAAAGTCTTCCTACAGAAACAGAGCCTTGACCAAACAATTTGGACACCGTAATACCACTTTAACACTGTCCTAGATATTCCGCTTCAATGCATCTCAACACAATGGATAAAATCTTTACGCAATTGAAAATTCTAGAGATAAACACTATGCTAACTTGGAAATGTCAACTTTACAGGAGAGACGCTTAAAGTAAAAAAATAAGATAAATTATATAATACTAGAGGTTTTTTAATGAGTGTTTTGTATAATTCAAGAATTCTTCATTTCAAAAAAGAGATTTTGTAAGCTTATAAAAGGTAAAGAAATAATAATATTGCATTCCAACGGAAATTAGCCAAAAATCGATTTAACGTAGTGTTAATTGCTGGTATTAATGAATTAAAAGCCTTGGCCCACGACAGACAACGTAATAAACCCTTATTGTAATTTACGAGCAATCAGTCCAGCATACTAAATTGTTTGGAACAAAATCCCTACTATATACTTATATAAGATGAAAAAAACTCTATATTATGTCAATCCAAGTCATGATTTCCTTGTATGTCAAATTTAAATCAAAGTTTCTTAATTTACTTCCACAACTCCGGCACTGAGTAAGTCGGTAACTAATATTAATGAATGAATCCTCCTAACCGAATTATCGGCCATGCGGCCAATCTCAACGGAAATCAAGCAGGTACGCAGGATATATTATAGTGCACAAGTGTGTGCGCAATACACAGGTGCACTCTCTGTTCCTTCAATCCTATAGTTAGGTGAGACGACAATCCGACATGACCGGAGAGAGATCAGGTTCAGCAACAACGGCTTTACGTGCTTTCCGAGGCACGGGGGTATCACACTACCAACTTCCTGACTCCGAGCTATAACTGAGTAATGATTTTAAGATAGAAGAACCCATTGAAATAAATACTATTTAACGGATTTTATCGCGGTTTTTTATATTATTATTTTCTCCCGACGTTTCGAAGACTTTGCAGCCTTCACGGTCCCGGGGGGGGGGGGGGGGGCAATCGCGATAAAATCCGTTAAATAGTTTTTATTTCAATGTTTAACATTCGCGTAAACATAAGAAATCATTATAGTAAAACCCAGTCACAATTATTTTGACCCGACCCGGGATTCGAACCCAGGACCTCAGCGCAGTATTCGTATTCGTACAGTGTACAAGTATAACTAAGCCGAGGCATTTTAATTAATAATAAAAGTCATAACGTTGTGTTTCTGTGCCAGGCTAAAACATTTGCATAGAGCTGTATCTAGTACGTAATGTGACCTTCGTTGGCTGGACAATTATGGATGTTTATTCTGAAACAGGTGATATTTATCGCTGTTCATAATATTGTTTTAATCGGTCTCGTCTATATCGTGTTGGTATGTAGTTGTAGGTATAGATTGCTTTGATCTTGCCTCGAGCTGATACTAAGTTTCGGTGTGAGATTACGGAGCTGACGTCATTTGTTTTTTTTTTTTAGCTAAACAATAGTGAGCAAGCATTGTTGTCGTTTGAAGGATATAGAAGTACAAGATTTAACTGTAGTATTATGAATATGATGCAGCGCTTCGTAATGGAACATTTTAGACTAGATGATAATATAAGGTAAGTATATTGTACAGGGAACATAATGCAATGTCATTGCGTTGTCGTTGTTAGGAGTTGATAATTTAATCTTTACATCAATAACCAAGACAATCTACAAAACATGTTTCTTAATCAGTACTACTTTTCGAGATTTTGTTTTTCAATAAATAAAATAAAACGTTATTCATCACGTGGGCGAACATAGTTGCGTTTATGATAAGTCAAAGTACATGAGAATATATAATTATTACTCCAATTAAGTCGCTTATATAACTACAGACATTTTATATTGGAAATAAAATAAATGAGAGTACAAAGTACAAAAAGAAGCCAATTCGTACTGGTATAAAAAAAGAAATAAAAAGATGTTTAAAAATACTTTTTTTTTTGTTTTTTGTTTCTTTCGCTCGAATGTTCATATCGAACGTTCGAGAATAGTCCCCTAATCATTACAGACTCTGCGACCAACAAGGATCAAGGTCGTTTTTAACTATTTTATTATGCTGCAGAGGCCAAGCAAACCGAATGATGCTCAAATTACAAAGGTACGTAATTTATAACACATCACAATGACGTACTTCCGCATTCAATTCCCAGCCAGTTGAGGCTTAAATTGTGTCGTTGCGTTGTTATCTTTATTCTTTAGCCCATTTTACTCAATTGTTTTAGTTGTGAATTATGATCTAATACCTAAACATGAGTCGTAAAAATTGTTGTTTAACCAAAATGGCTCATTTGGTATTTATTCAACCATACCCGGAACTCGTGTCATTCTGTTCGTGTCCATAATAGAATACAAAATTAAGAATATTACGTAAAATTAAGTTAAGAGTACCTTAGCGGCAAAAACTTTTAAGAACAGGAAACGGGTATGTCAATGTTGGATGTGGCGTAGTCTCTGCCTAACCCTATGGCATAAGGGCGTGAGTGTATTTGTGTGCATTGTGTAATACTACGCAGAATTCCGACTAGTTTTCCTCTAGTGCGAAGTTACCCTAAAGTGGGAGATAAATTATGCGCAGCCTTGATAGTCCGCGCCAATAGCACGAGCAAATCAAACATACGTTGCAATAAAGTAACAAGAATCGTCATAATATAAACCGAAGAGATACTCTGCAGTAATACGAAACAGTACTATTCCCTCTCAGTAGTAGAGAAGGCCCGTGCTCAACAGTGGGACAGTATAATACAGGGCTGATATTATTATTATTTATTATTTAATACAAAACAGACACGCCTTTATCAGAGAAAGGGTTGGTAGAAATGTACTTCTACCAACCCTTTGAGAAAATGTTAAGTGAAGTTAAATGTTATCAAATGTTACAAAATGTTCTGTTAAATTGTTGTTAGATTAGTTTACAACACTATATAATATATTATAGTATTTATTTATTGAAATTACTAGTCTGTATTAATGGAAATTCTAACTTTAGAACGATAGGTCTTATCACCAAGACCAAACGGGTCAGTTCAGTTGACCCTGGTGTACCAGGGCTCCCACTTTTCGTCTGTGTTCCGATCCCAACACTGCCACGAAGTAAGCAAACACACGGAAGGTTTGTTGAGCAGTGGTCAAGGGTCCATATAATCTGGTCCCTGTTCCCTTTCATAATTTATGTATAATCTAATATCATTAGAATGGTTTGCGTACCGCATTTATGCATATTAGTACTTATAGCTCTGTCCGCTACAAATACTAAACTCCGCGCTAATAAATAATATAATAATATCAGCCCTCTATTATATACTTGCCCACTGCTGGGCACGGGCCTCCTGTACTACTGAGAGGGATTAGGCCTTAGTCCACCACGCTGGCCTAGTGCGGATTGGTAGACTTCACACACCTTCGAAATTCCTATAGAGAACTTCTCAGATGTGCAGGTTTCCTCACGATGTTTTCCTTCACCGTTAAAGCGAACGATAAATTCACAAAGAATACACACATGATTTTTTAGAAAAGTCAGAGGTGTGTGCCCTTGGGATTTGAACCTGCGGACATTCGTCTCGGCAGTCCGTTCCACACCCAACTAGGCTATCGCCGCTTATACTAAGAAGAAAATTTTAATATCATTACCTAGGTGCGAATATTTTTTTTATATACGCGCACGGCCGTGCGTGGGGTTACTTAGCCGTACAACTGCACTACTGCACCTGATAGTAAGTGGAGTAAGATCCAATAGAGTATCGACTGACGAGAGATGATTACCCCGCGGAAATCGACACAATTATGCCGGCCTGTTGGAACCGTATAGACATAAGTTGATCTCGGAACAAAACACATTTACGAGCCATTACGGCGGGTTTTAACACCTTTTTTTTTTTTTTTTTTTTTTTCGCGGAGAAAGTGCCTTATGACTACCGCCCAGCCTTCGGGGGGGGCGACTGAGCGGTTATGTTGGGGTCACCGTGCCTTACGGCCCGGCGTTGAGCCACCCGGATTTGATCTTTACCTTCGGGTGACCGCCGGGCCGAGTCCCTAACCTATATAACGCACGGCATACCAACTAAAACTCCGCGGTGGCCCTCTTCGGCGCATTAGGGACGACTGTGGGCTTCCTCTGACTGAAATGTCTAAGTTTTCGTCCGCAGTCGTCCTGCGCGGTGCCGCCTGTTGCGGCCCGTCTCCTATGGGGGCTCAGAAGCCCCCGCGTAACCGAAGGACGCTCTCGGCGTCAACGGCAGCATGAGGCCTACCTTCCACACTGCCGTCCATCCCGGGGGTCATCATAATGTGCGAGATGTGCACAGCGTACACTAAGGGCGAACGGCCCCCAGCCGCCCGCCGACGACCCCCCGATGGCCCCTATTAGTCGCCTTTTACGACAGGCAGGGGATACCGTGGTGGAATTCTCCAAACGCCCCCATTCCACAGGGCGGGGGTTTTAACACCTTGTGTACGGTGGTCGCTATCCGGGCGAATATAAAATATATCCTACCAACAAACAATAAAATATAGAGGTACAATGCTGGGTACGCTCATGTTTGTTCCAGTACGTTTATATCAAGATAGCTTTATAAAATGAATATTTATGATAAACATCCGTATATTAGTTCTACATACTAATGACATTGACTCAGTCTAATACAATAACTAGACAACTAAAAATACAATACCTAATGACGCAGCTGCGCACGAGTAATACTGTTTATCTATAGGCCTGACTTCTGGTCCGAACGATACCAAACTTCAAAGGATCACCCGCTGGGATCATCTGAAGATTATACTAAAATTTAAATGAAAATCGCTCCAGCAGTTTTGGATTCTATAGAGAACATACATGTATTACATATTAGTGTGAGTTACCGCAATAAACGTATTTTCTTCCTCTTCTTTTTCTTCTACATTTATTTTTAAGTAACTAGTTGACCCAACAGACGTTGTCCCGTCTTAACTATGAATTTGCAGCGTGCATTCTGTCAATCGCTGACAGTTATTTCAAACAATTGACAGGTATATAAAGTTAATATTTTCGTTAAGTTTCCAAATTTTCTGTGCAATTTACAATAACAAACACAACACAAAAAAAAATAGTAAAATCGGTCCACCCGTTCACGCGTGATGGCGTTACCAAGTGAAATAGGGATTCATTTTTATATATAAAATATAGATAATAGTCGTTGTTCACGGATGCGTTCGTGCGAAAAAGTTTTTCCCAGATAAAAGTCCCGCTATATATTTTCCCGGGATGAAAAGTAACCTATATCTTTCCCAGGGCCCCAAACTGTCTTCATACCAAATTGTATCGAAATCGGTTCTAGGGTTCAGCCGTGATAGCGTAGTAGACAGTTACTTTCGCATTGATAATATAAGTATAGATATAGATAGATCTATAGGAGAGAAACCGGTGGAGGCACATCATTTGCGCCAGATGCAACCCTGATGCTGACCACGATCCTCAGATATGAGAGACCAACTAGAAAGAGATAGTACAGGAGGCCCGCGTCCGGTAGAGGGACAGTATATAATACAGGGCTGATATTAAATTATATATGAATAGAAGTCCAAGAAGGGTCTAAATGTTGATTCGCCGTTACGGTGTAATAAATAAAGATAATCCGTTTAAATTGCTAGTTCTAGTTGTTCATGGCAGTAGTTATTACATTATACGCCAGTACCGCGTGTGCCGACGCGATGCGACGTTGTGTCGACATTGGGCAAATTCCGTCTTGTCTATTATACCAATAAACGTGAGTATTTAAAACGCCGCGCAGACGTTTTCGAGATTTTAACTTATGCACAGTTTATTGAGAGTTGTGTTAAATAAATTCATTATTGTCAAAATATGTGTGATGCTACAAGTTGACAGAGTCTACGCGGATCCTTACGCCTTGTGTATGGCTGTTATCAAGTGCGGTACATAATATAATAAACTAGACATTCCAATTATAATCAATGTCAGAATCTCCTGCAACGAACCGTATAGTAATAGTAACAATTCCAGTATTGTATATACTGTCTGCTGAGCATGAACCTCCTCCTTTATTGTAAAAGCATGGCATTTCCACCACGCTGACTTAGTGCGGATTGGTTCACCTCGACCGTAATCGTCACTAAACATTAATCAACAATGCACCATAACTAATATTTCCCGTACTTAGCATTAGCGTAGCCACGGATTTCCTCGGTTTGGGGTCAATTGGCGGGAGCACAAAAATGGTCATCGAATTCAAGTAAGGTTGTACGCCCCTGTAAGCGCAAAAGGTTCCTCTAGGATGTCTAAAAATGTTTCTAACAGCCTTCCTCACCCTACGTCTAGCAAAATAGGGACCAGTAAAAGTTTCGTAAATATTAGGGTCTATATCCACAATGTTTTTAAGCGAGTTAAAGTCGCGCGTTTCTCATCGTTCCCTCCTTTCACGTATTCAGCGATGAAGGGCTCAACTTATTTCTCTGGCTTTTCTCTTATTTGACAGTTACACCTTCCATTCTTAGATAATTTATCTACTTCTCCAAGTTTCTATCTAATATCAATCGCCAATAATTTTGTTGAACAGTTTTTGTTATTTTTTTATTTAAATATTTTGTCTCACTTAATTCTTTATTCCAATAAAAAAAATAGCAATGTCATATTTTTTTTAATGTTTTTTTTATACAAAAAAAACAGTTATAATTGGGAAACGTAAACAAAATAACTACGTATTAGTATGAATAGAAGGTAAAAAACTTATTTTGGTTGAATGTTACGACACAGATAAATGTCAAGGAAAAAAGCGGTAGAAACTTAAAACGTTCTTGTCGTACTTTGATCGATCATTCTAGAGTTTTTAGCAATCCATATTTATATTATAAATGCCATAGTCAGTCAGTTACACTTTAAAGAATGAACCACTGAACGAATTCCGATGAAATTGGTGTAGAGATAGTTTGTAACCCTGAGAAGCACATGGAATAGATATATTGTTTTTATATTACGAAATTATGCAGTTATTAGTATCTACATCGTAATGAAATTATGCCACACGAGTTAACTACCATTTGGTTGTATATACATGGGATTTAATTTGATTATAAATGTTATTTGATTTTATTTTATAATAAATTATTCTATCAAGTATTTTAACCTATAAAAATGTGACGATTAATATTATTAAAATATACATATTTTCAAGTATAATATTGTAAAAGAAATAAAACCTAAAATAAGATAGGGTTTTACGTCAAACTTTTACGCGGCGAAGCGAGCGTCAACTGCCAAATGACCGTTTGTGCGTGAGAAGAGGTTACCCACGCTCCCGTGTCAAAGCGACCAATGTTACTTGTAATATTTGTAAACATATATATAGTTCGTTTTGACGTACTAAAACAAATAGATATGAAGCGAAATTTCCGAAAAATATATTTCGTATCGTAGGGCTTTTTAATAACAGTATGATAAAGTAATAAATAGAATATTATGAATTTGTCGATGCCTTTATTATATAGCACGCATTAAAAAATTTGGAATTGCCTTATACTGTTTCGATTGAGCGCGAAAGACTTCCTCGTATTATTTACAGTTACCGTAGTGGCACCGGCTACAGGAAATACCAGCTGTTAACCCACTATCCCAAAACGAGGACAAATCACTTAAAAATTGGTATTGCGTACCATAGATTTAGCAAGAGTTAATTCAGACTGTGTAGTTCGGTTAGGTCAGGAAAAAACATATTTTACGATGAGCTTACACTCTATGACATTGTGGTGTATTGCGAATCTAGCTACTTCTTCGAAAATATTGATTACTTTAATGCCATTTTACGAAGAAAATGTAAACCATTTGTTTAAAATATACAGTTGCGCAGTGTAGCTCAACATTACAAAATAAAACTATTTTCGAAATATATCATGGTTTTTTATATTATGATTTCCTGACGATTCCAAAACTTTACAGTCTTCATGGTCACGGGAAGACTAAAGTGTAGGTCATCCCATATACCGTTCGTATAATAAACTAGCTTTTGCCCGCGGCTCCGCCCGCGTTATAAAGTTTTTCGGGCAAAAGTTTTCCGTTATAAAAGTCACGCTGTATAATTTCCTGGGAGCCTATGTTCTTCCCAGGGTCTCAAACTGTCTCCATACCAAATGTCATCTTAATACGCACAAATAAAGGGCTATTCAACACAAAAATATTTTTTCAGTTCGAACCGGTAGTTCCTGAGATTAGCTACCACTGCTCCGCTCCCATTGGGTATAGCGTGATGATATATAGCCTATAGCACTCCATGACCAAAGGGCTATCCAACACAAAAATATTTTTCAATTTGAACCGGTAGTTCCTGAGATTAGCTACTGCTCCGCTCCCATTGGGTATAGCGTGATGATATATAGCCTATAGCACTCCACGACCAAAGGGGCTATCCAACACAAAAATAATTTTTCAATTTGAACCGGTAGTTCCTGAGATTAGCCATTACTGCTCCGCTCCTATTGGGTATAGCGTGATGATATATAGCCTATAGCACTCCACGAACATAGGGCTATCCAACGCAAAAATAATTTTTCAGTTTGGACCGGTAGTTCCTGAGATTAGCGCGTTCAAACAAACAAACAAACAAACTCTTCAGCTTTATATAATAGTATAGATAACGTCTGTCCATAAATGATAAAGCATTACTTAAAAACCTTATAAGTGTAAACAAAAAAAAATGTGAAAATATTTTCATAGTATAAAGATTTTCATTGCATTCTTTGAAGTTTTTCAAGGTATTGTTTACGAGCAGTCATCTAGACGTGCAAGTCACTTGTTTTGTTGTCCTTTTCAATCATACATTAAGTAAACACAATAGGTAGTACTTATATTGTGTTTGCAATTTAACGTGTACTGCGCGTTTCATCTGGTATATTATCTCTAAATTGTAGTCTTCCGTCTATGGGCCTTGAATATGAACTACGACATGTAAATAGTAATTTAAAATGTAATAGAGATATGATTATAGTAGCCCTGTACGTAGAGAACTACGTTATATCTATATATAGCAAGTAGTATTCAAGATATTTGTACCGATAGAAACTACTCGCGAGAGATGCTTGCCAAAACGAATGCTGTTGAGTATAAAAAAAATACGTATTGATTTTAACACCTTTATTGAAGTGGGTTAAAAATAAAGAATGATTAAAAAATTAAATATATATAATACATCTTTTCGTAGATAATAAATTATGATAAAAACAGCAATGGTCGTAGTTAAAAATCCGCAAGTCATTCATAATCTGTTAAGGATGTGATCTCCGCGGTATGGCGTAACGTGCCGTTTTTAGCGAGTGACCTAATTAATTTGGCGATTACCGGAACTATACTGATATTGTTATGTCATTGTCAACTATGACAAACAGTTGAATGTATGATATTCGGAAATAACACGTAAAGCGACTAGTTACATTGAAATAAAAATCACATTTATTTTATGCCGAAGTTTTAAATTTTCCTTAGTAGAGGAGGCCCATGCTCAGCGGGTAAGTATATAATACAGGACTGATATTATTATTATTATATTAAAATTTCCCTTATTTTTATATTAATAAATAATAATATCAGTCCTATATTATTGATTGTCCCACTGCTAGGCACGGGCCTCCGCTGCCACTGAGGGATTAATTAGGCCATAGTCCACCACGCGGGCCTAGTGCAGATTGGTAACTTCACACACCCTCAAAATTCTTATAGAGAACTTCTCAGGTATGCAGGTTTCCTCATAATATTTTCCTTCACCGTTAAACCAAGTGATAGTTCACAAAGAATACACACATCATTTTAAAAAAGTCACAAGTGTGTGCCCTTGGGTTTTGAACCCGGCGGACATTCGTTTTGGCAGTCCTTTCCTCACTCCAACTAGGCTATCGCCGGCCGATATTTCTTTTACTTTTTCTTAAAACGTTATAACAATAGTTATGTAATTAGAGATCTGAAAATTCTTTATCAGATAATGTAAAACTAAAAGCCATATATTGTTTTGAGGTAACGTAATCTGATAATCACATTATTTAACATTGCAAGAGATAATAAGAATGAGTCATGATGAATGTGGATACAATCAACAAGGAATATAGTTGAACACGTGCAAAACTGCAAGTCATTTACACGATAATTTTTTAATGTAAAATAAACCCTGCTTTGTACATCTACACTTAGTTATAAGGGACACGAATAGATATGCTTGGGCGAGGATTTGTTGCTAACTCTGTGCCAATTCTAGGACTTTAAAGTAATTATAGGACAACCTGATTCTGTAAATACCATACTAGACATGAATGCCATAACAATGACATTGGTGAAAGCCAACCTGATCGTGAGGAATGGTCTGTTATCCAGTTAGTTCCGGTTATACGGAGTGCTCTCAAACTGGGGTATCAACGATAACCCTAATTGCATAGCGCGTTATTGGTTATTTCGTCTGAGAAGCAAAAAACACGTTTGGTTTTTCTGATTATTTGAATTTCGAATTTCGAAAAATAAAATGATTTTATACGTATCAAAGAACCTTTGCAGTGGCAACACTAATTAATAAGGTTAGTAAGTAAATGTTTGCGCGAATGTGAAACATTAAAATAAAACTATTTTACGGATTTTATCGTGTTTTTTTATATTATAATTTAGACTTCAAGACTCATTCTGCGTAGATCGGACCACCAACAGCTAAAAATAAAATGTTGAATGATTGTAAAATGTAGGTAGATATTGTAATTTTGACTTTGTGCATGACCAACATCTCAGACTGTCCCGTGAGCACGAAGGCTGCAAAGTCATATCAACACGTCGGGAGATAATAACAATATAAAAAAATCGTGATAAAATCCGTAAAATAGTTTTATTTTAAATGTAAAGCAATCGTAAAGATATATTTTACTCACAAAATTTTGTTTACTTTGTACCCAATATATCTTTATAAGCTTAGCACATCACACCTTTATCCCCGAAAGCATAGGCAGAGGTGCAGCTAGGGCACCCACTTTTCATAATATAATTTCCATCCCATGATGTAATAGCGAGCGAGCCTATCGCTATATCGGGCAAAAATTCCAGAATCCAGACTCATATGAGCAAAAAAACGCAATAACACTACCCGACTCGGGGTTCGAACGCATGAGCTCAGAGCGCTGTCATACCGCGCACGTAATACTACTATTCCACCGAAGTAGTCAACCATAACACATATTTTTTCTTGTTTTTGAAACTTCTTTCGTCATTATTAAATAATACCTAATCATTATTAGTATGGTTGAAATTATATATTTATTTAAATAAAGAGTTGTATGTAAAGTGTTGTTTCGTTTTAGTTAATTATTCATTTATTTGTAGCTAATTTAAATAAGATCATTAGAAGTGTTAGTGATACCTCTAGTTTTTTTCACACAGTTAAATTCATTTAGATCGCTCAGCACAGGCGAAAAATTAGAAGACAATAATCATAAAACTCGCAATAACTTACCACTCTCCTGAACAGCAAGTTACTGGGCCTGTAGTCACCGTGCGTCAACACCACAACACTTAGAGGCATTTTGTACTTAGCGAATTCTTCGGAAGCATTCTCCGTGGTGAGAAGTCGCGCCAGCTTGTCGCGTAGTAGTTCCTCGTCGTCCACTACACTCAAGGCTCCGCCAATTATCTTCTCCCACACTTTCAAGGAGCTCTCGTCTTCCGGAGCATCATATTTGTGCATTAATCTTTTAGTAGCTTCCTCATAATCTTCTGGATATTCATTCTTGTACGCGAACGACAACGCATGGAAACGCGCCATCGCCGTCACAGAGCTCGCGGCATGCTCCCAATCCACAGATTGTAGTCTGTCGTAAGCTCCAAACCCTCGTATGGTCAGATCTTCCAGCAGTATCGTCTCGGAGCCTAATTCAGCCGTGCATCCGTAAAATTTCGGAAAACAAACCTGTATTTCTGTGGTATGTCGTGTTTCTCTTGCAATTCGTGGAATACTTTCTGTATTTTGGTGTAAATGTATTGCTCTGTGCTGTAGAGGTTTTCGGCGTTCATGACCGCTCTCATCTTTTCGCCGATGATGGCGACTTTACCGAATAGTTTGAGTGACTGTCCATTCTGCGGCACGGTGACGGTGTAGAGCGCGGAGGTGTAGTTGGCGCCGCCGCTGGTGATCGCTTTCACGTGGACGTCCGCGCCGCCGAACGCTTTGTGGAGGAGGTCACGGAGGATAGTTTCTGCGTCCGGCATGGCTGACGAGCGAGCTGCGACTGCCGGCTAGCGACTACACCGCTCGTAACACTCGGTGACACTACGCTATCTCACGCTTGTTTAGATAATTCTAGTTTATCTCGTTAGTATGAATGAGTGCGAAATAAATGTCGACGGAATTATTTATAAACATTTCGGTGGACACGTTTTTGAGTGCTTTAATACATCTGTTACTGTATAGTTACGCGCGTTGCAGACCATATTTGAGGTTAGTCTGTCTTAGCCACCATACGAAGGTATTATTTCCTACTTGCATGCAGTTTGTAAGCTTAGTACAACTATGAGTATTTCCTCAGCCTTACAATCTGAACTGAACGATCTTAGTATAGTTTTCGATTTATAACCCGCATTACGTTGTAGGTACATATTAAATATAAATGAATTATATATTGTCTTCTGTTTAGCACGAGGTTCCTCTACTATTAACAGTGTTGTTTAAGCTATTATGTTATTTTTCTTTTAGTTGTTTCAAACATTTTCTCATGACGTGTATATTGTTTTATTCATTTCATAATAAATATGCCAATAAAATTGTTGATTCCGTGCATGTCCTAAAGTACCTACGCATAATGTTTTTAGCAACCAACACTATGTTTTGGTAGTTGAAATTTTTCAGACGGACCGTTATGAGTTTTTAAAGTAATTGTTCGTAAATATTTGCAATATATTTCCGTCTGCGATTCGTGCGCCATAACGGTATAAAACAAATGCTCAAGGCCGTTTTCTCGTGGGAGGGCAATTAGAAGACTCATGGATGTGTCGCCGACTTTAAGCGAAAGGAATCGAGATTACCAAGGAATGACTTGTCATTACATTATTCATTGTAACCTATAAACATTCGATTTCATAAATCACCACCGCCTTTCTGGAAAGCACGTTCCATCTGAGAAGAACGGGCAAGAAACTCCAGCGTTGCTCTTTACAAAATTAGTTCAAGATGATAATATGTAGAGTGCATTTATAAAAAAAGTATCCAAAAGCTCTCCATTCGAAACTCAATTTAAAATCGACTTAAATTATTTAGCTTTTGTACTGTCATGCATATTGCTTGTGTATATTCTCTAGGCGTAGTAAAATACAAACATATGTCATGCCTTTATCCCTGGAGGGGTAGGCAGAAGCACAACTAGTGCAGCCATTTTTCGCCGTGTGTATTCTATTCCATGATAAGATAGGAGAACCCAATCGCCATATCAGACACTAATTTCAGATTTTCGGCAAATACTGAGTAGAAAAGTCAGTATCATTTTGCTCATGTATGTATGTAAATTCTGCGGATTTGCATTAGGCCAGCGTGGTGGATTAAGAGCTTAAATCTTCTCGGCAGTAAAGGAGACCCGTGCCCAGCAGTCATGGGAGAGTATACATCATTATTTTTAGTATATTACAAAGCCGAAATTAGTTTGCCGAGAATCAGTAGCACAATCCATTGCACAAGTTTTTAAGATAATATTTTATATTTTGTCTCTAAAACATATTAATCTAAAACATATTACCTTTTGTATTAATAAAATTTCGGCGCATGTCGGTCGCTCACTAATACCTACTACTACAGCCGACCGGTACAAGCACACCCTTCCGCACCCTGCGGCCCCGCACACGTCCCGGTCGCTCCCTGCGGCGGCACGGGCGGCGGTTCTAATTATTTTTGTATTTTTATGTGATCTTTTACATCAAAATCTAATTTGGGTGTTTCGCCTTTATGGTATACAAAAATTAATCTCGTATGATACAGAGCTGGTATTATTATTTTATATATGTCGTTAGAAGATTTACCGGTGGCGGCATTTTACTGATATAATTATGTACTTATGCTGAGAGACATAATATGTAATTGTACGTGGTTATCATAAAATGTTGTGGTGTAAAACAAATAAATTATAATCAATAATAAAATTATAAACACGTATATCCTTGAGA
>NC_051130.1:74495-96314 GCF_014839805.1 Manduca sexta
TTCTATCCATCCTGAAGACATTGACTTTACTGTGCCAAGTCCATTACTTCCAGTACAACTATACCTGTTGCAATTATTCTAACGGTTTTGACTTTCCGCCGCATTAAAACAAAAATTCTATATACAAAAATATAGAAATAAGCTTTTATTTAAATACTCTACAAAAATTTTATATACTTTAATTTAACAAAACTTTGTTTTATACCATGTAAAATAAAAGCTTTTATTTTAACATGACGCTACGTTTGTTAGCCTGGTAAAAGTTGGCTTATACAAACGCATGAGAATTGGGCTAGCGCTTTAGGCGCTCGCTACGCCTCAAAATAAGGCGCCCAGGCTGAGGGCAACCCACTTACCGGTTACGAGCCTCAGCTCAGGACGGTCACTGTAAGGAACGACACATTAATGATTAGGCGCGTAGTCGTAGCAAACTAACAATCTAACCATTGCCTTATGCGTCGCCACGCGGGTCGGTACTGCTAGAAGGGTCGGGAAGACGGGGAACGTGGCGAGGTCCTCGGCTGCGAGGACAGAACCGCGGTCTTGTGGGTGTACAGGAACGCGTTTTACGACGAACAGTCAAAATAGGGGACCGTCCTGTGCAGTGGCGAAGGGTGAAATTTTTCAAAAGGTATCCCGGTGTAAAAAAAATTGGCGTCAGTTAAGATAACGGGGGCAATTTATCGGAAAACAAAAACTAAGACAACGGATTAGTCTTGATTCGAAATCAACAAACGTTAACATACTTACAAAATTACCTATTATGCGTAAATAATTGAAACATTCATAAAATCGAACAATAAACGTAGATAATTCTCCTTCCTTTAACCACAAATATAAGTAAAATGAAACTGTAAATATAATAGAAATAGGTATCACGATCGCCAAACAGACCAACAGTTTAAGTCTACCCACACGATAAACTTATATAATTATCAATTTAAATTATAATCAAGAAACGTTATTCGTTAACTATTACTTGTATCGTGGTGCTATTTTAAATTCAGTAAAATATAATGTTTATTTTCTTCTAACAAACATTTTGTGTCTAAATTCAAAACTTTCAGATCTACTTCAAATATTTTACCATCTAAATAGTAATATGTGAAATCACAGAATAATAATATACTTACGTAAAGGTAGACATTAAACTGATCACAGGTAGTTATTTCCATTATAATACACATTTATTTTTATAGTTTATAAATAAACAAAGCTAACTACATATCACATAACTATCAAAGCAAACTAAATATCACATAACTATCAAAAAATAAAATAAATATGACAATTTACAAACACCGAAACTTGGTAGCATAATAAATTATGACGTTTCAACGTTTGATGGACGTAAAAGTGACAATTATACATAGTCGGTTAACGTGAAGCCGAACTGGCTCGGGTTCCCTTTGCCCATATCTTCCGCACGATTCCGACAAACACTAGCAGAAAGTCATAGAAAGTGCTGCCATCTATATTAAAAACATACTACGACATTAAGCCGCTTGACAGCGGGTTACCTTGCGCCTGTGGTGTCACAATTTAACTTAGGTAGGTAACGGAATTTCTGGGGAACTAAATACGAGGTGCGCCATCTAACGTTATTTTAAATGAGTAATCGATAACGATTAAATTAATAAACATCGGGCTACTGCCCGATAGATGTCATTAATTAGTGATAATTATTAATAAGTTAAGCTATTATAATTATTATTGTCCAGTCTGATATGTTGTAATTTTAAATTTTACCTATAAAATATATTGTTTAGTTTCACCGAAAACCTAAAAGGGAAGCCGGTGGGAATCGGCTTGTATGGACGCTTCGCCACTGGTCCTGTGTTTGATTTTGTACATTATTCTATATGTAATGGTTAATAATACGAAAAAGAAACCTCCCTGCGAAAACTGCATTCAAATTGGTTAGAAAATGAGCCAGTAATGCATATTTCAAATATTACTATGTTCCGAAGTGGGCGCGATGTGGGGATATCGCTTCATCCCTTTCTTTCGCACGCGTCGTAATGCCCGATGACGTCACACGTGGGTATTGCGCCTCATTTCTGTTTCTCATTACTTACCCCTTCTAACGAAATTGAAAGACTTATAACTTCTTGATTTTTTACCGGATTTAAATAATTCTTTCTGTGTTGTAATTTATATAACGTAAATATTTGATAATAATAAAGAACAAAAATGAGTCCGGCCTCCTATTTTATAGTTCATTGTGTTTGTCAGAACTGAATGCCGCCGTCTCCATTCAGCGCGGTTGAATGGACTATAGACCGAATTTTGCCTAGTTAATTTATTTGCATGATTGACTGCCTGATCGAAGTAGCATCTATTGGCCATGCGCATAAAGTGCCTGATGGTCGGCATATCGGTGCCCACGTGGAGGTTGCGCTTACGAATGTACGACGGGGTACCGAGTGCGAGTCTTAGAAATTTGTTCTGCAAGTCCTGCAGACGCTGAAGTCGAGCAGACGGAATATGAGTAAACGCGGGCGACGCGTGTGTCATAATTGGCCTAACTTACGTGGTAAAGATCCGAATCATGGTACGGGTGAACATTTTACTGCTTTCGACATTAATATTAACTTCAACAAGATGGTCGTGGCCTACGGGAATGTTCGTGAGAGATCAGTGAGACTTTAGACTGGAGGTTAACACTTTCGCTTTCCCATCGTCATCAAATTATGGGTTCAAATTATTCGGACGATTAAGCAGAGGAATGGGGCCACATTGGTTCTATTCAGCTAAGGACATAGCTTCCAAAAGACCTGTAGGGTCGGTTCCGATAAATGATTATTCCGTCTCGAATCGACGATATCTTGAACGCGACGTTTGGCCTCTCGATGAGGGATCGCGCAAGACGTCGTCGTTATGAGGTGGGATCAGTCGCACAGGCTTTAAGTGAAGCATTGCACCTCCTCACCACACACCTTATGTCGCTGGGACGTTGAATAAAAACTTACAGCGAATTTTACTTTATTTACAAGTTAATCTCACGACAAGCTTTTATCTCTACACAGTATAAAACAAAGTTTGATTCACATAAAAGTTTATTCCATATTTTTAGGAATTAAACTTAAACTTTATTAATAAGACAATTAATAACCGAAGGAATAATGGAAAAACAGCTGCACTGAAAGTGATGGTCATGTTACTAAAAAGTCTTATTGTAGTTAGTTGTACAATTATTTCTAATATATAAATGTATTATACTTTTACATTGTTTTTAATATATGTCGTGTATCTTAGGTTGGTTGGGCTTGGTTTTTCATAATTCCTTCTGTGTTATAGTTTATACAACATAAATCTATATACTATTATATAAAGCTGAAGAGTTTGTTTGTTTGAACGCGCTAATCTCAGGAACTACCGGTCCAAACTGAAAAATTCTTTTTGCGTTGGATAGCTCTTTGTTCGTGGAGTGCTACAGGCTATATATCATCACGCTATACTCAATAGGAGCGGAGCAGTAATGGCTAATCTCAGGAACTACCGGTTCGAACAGAAACATTCTTTTGTATTGGATAGCTTTTGTTCCTGGAGTGCTATAGGCTATATATCATCACGCTATGACCAATAGGAGCGGAGCAGTAATGAAACATGTTGCAAAAACGGGGAAAATTTATAAGTTTTGAGAGCTTCCGTTGCGTGCGCTGCGTAAACGGTTAAAGTTATGCAATAATGATGTATGACGTGATTGTTCCTCTTAAAAAGTTCTACAAAAATATATTATAAAACAAAGTCCCCCGCTGCATCCGTCTGCCTGAACGTGTAAAACTCAAAAACTACCCGACGTATTAAGATGAAATTTGGTATTGAGACCGTTTGTGACCCTGGGAAGAACATAGGCTCCCGGGAAAATATATAGCGTGACTTTAATAACGGAAATCTTTCGCCCGAAAAACTTTATAACGCAAGCGGAGCCGCGGGCAAAAGCTAGTATTTAATAACTATATACATTCTGCCTTTATTGTTTTAATGTCACACCTCATGTCTCAGGATGGCGAGCGCAGTGGAATACCAAACAATACTTTGTAATACAAGGTGTTGTGGTGTCTCTACTGTTTATGGGAGGTCATATCGTTTACTATCAGGCGAACGGCAAGCTCGTCTCGTCATTCAAAGCAATAAAAAAATAAAAATAAACGAAATGCTTTTTTTTAAATGTTTGATACTATAATTATTTAAAAAAAAATGTAATTAAGATTCAGTAGCACGATTAGACCCGAATAATTCGAACCCAGCATCATCATTTGATAGCCCCACAATCACAAAATTTCAGACCCATTAGACCAACAAAATTTCTGGGCATTACCATGGTAAAGGTAAATCAAGAAGACCGAAGTCTTGTCTTCTATGGTGGCCATCATGTTCTCCACTATACTATTGATGTAAGTTAAGACTTGATTCCGTTAACTCTTACTGTTCACTTGGGCAACAGTACACCATCACCTTAAGGGATTTCGCGCAAATGTCAGATTATTCGTATTTTTCTCAGCAAACCCTTTAATTGGATACCCATATTATTGGAGTGCGTAAAAAATAATCAGTCCGCTATCTTGGGCAGTCCGCCTTGGTGGATTTAGTGTAATGTCGTTTTAATTTATTATACTGTTGAGTATTCGGAATACGTAAGCTTGAGAATGATTCTGCATGAGTCAATGTTTATTACTACTTAAATATGATAAGATACATGATTTTATATAGTAGATATACACATATACACATACTTAATTAGATAGATCCATAAAAATAATAAACGGTAAATTTTTTTGTATATTTTTTTTATTTTGTAATATTGTATAAATGTTACACTTATTTACAAAGGATAAAAAGTAAAATAAAATAATTACATAGCTCTGCTTGTCTTTACTATAGACCCTATGGTCTATTCCGATGTTTGTGGATTTTCATTGGTTTACCTTTATAAAGAACCAACACAAAGGATTAAAAATTTTATTTTTACAAATTTTATTTGTAATTTGTTCAATATAAGTCAAATCATATCATTACACTTAATTTCATCAATTCGGTCTTATCGTGCTATTTTTCTACTGTGCCCACTAGTAATTAAATTGTTTCTTGCATCATATTGCGACTGTTGTAATGTATATTAAAGTTGTGGATAATGTACATATTGTAGTACTTATTAATAGTGTGCATCTGCATCCTGTGATTCCTGTTTCTAATACTATGTGGCCCCATAACTAATTCGGTATCCGTGCACATTCCCACTCCGGCGTTCAAATACGAAGTAGGCACTTGAGTTGTTGTAAAGGGCTTTATATATATCTTCGTCTATAGCTTCTACTTCATCATCTGAGTGGTGGTGGTTGTGGCGCATTGGTGGAGAAATGACAATTAATGATATCTAAACCAATCGTCCCCTGGTAATCTACTTTTTGCTTGCCGACACCCAGAGTTCTAAGAAACTTCCAGATGTGAGCATGAGAAGAGCAAGAAATACTGCTAAGAATGTGACGGCGTTTAGCATTGCGTATCATCTGATTACACCGATTTGACACTTGTTTGAAGTAACTCCGATTTTCCTTCGACCTGTCTCCTCTACATTTATGGCAGGCACGGTTCCTACGTAAAGGCGGTGGCGATCAATGTGCAGGGCCAGGCGCTTCCAAGGAGGAAGCAGCGACCGGTCCCTGCATGTTTCGGGGTGTTTCCACGGAAGCAGCGACCCTCTGTTTTGAATTGCCGGACGTTTCGTTAGAAGCAGCAACCAGCTTGTTGGTCTTAGATATACTCTCTTTCGACATTATGAGTATATGTGCGATTTCATTCCCCGTGGCGTCCCACCCTCCTGGAAGCCTGCAGATGGAGATGCTCATTCGAGCATCAGGACCTATCATATGGAGTATAAGATCCAGGGTCCGTGATGCAGCGAGACTGCGTGGTGCGAGGGGTGCTAATGCTAATTCACAGAAATGGCTCATAGATGTATTGGAATCAATTATTAAGATTAAATCTGTATAACATCGCATTAGTATCAACTGTTATGGTGTTATAATATATGTATAAATAATAAAGTAAATAAAATAAATAAATAAAATAAAACCACCCAAGCCAAAAGGTAGTACACATTTGATTACTGTTTATTTGCGACCATAGATTAGAGTGTACTTTTCGTATTAGGTCGGTTATTAAAATATATTGTGATGAGTTTGTTTGTAAGAGGCCCTTAACCTGTTATATACGACCTTATTGTAACTAACTAATATTAAAGATTGCATTGTAAGTTACCATACATGGAATGGAAAAAAGTTAAATGAACTGAAACTGGCTACTAAAAAAATAACTAAAAGCCCCTAATTAAGACAATTATGTCTAGGGTACAATCTTACCGTAGCCGATGATGTAATGATGTCGTATGAATTGCATCAACTAGATACTATGTTAACTTTAATGCTATATTAAGAATCTACGTTAGGACAATACAGATAAGATAATATTTTTATTTAAGCCACGCCACGCACATTATGGAAACAATTGTCAGTATTACATTGTATCGCAGCGCGAAACATGTCGGAACACGAACAAATTCTCATCGAGCTTCTGAACAAGATAGTGGCTGAGCAAGCGCTCGTCGCCCCTCAAGTGAAGATACAGCCCATCAGCAGCGGCGGAGCCAACTTCACCACCCAGCTGTTGCAGGTGACCATCAGCCACGGAGACGATGAGCTGAAACTGTTCGCGAAAGTGGCAGCCGTCGGAGAAAAATTCAGGCAAGAACTTCCAGGTTTCCGGATGTTTGAAGCAGAAAACGATTTTTACACCAAACTCATAAAATTTTACGAAAACCTTCAAGAGAAGCACAATGTGCCGCAGGACAAGCGGTTTGTAGCGCCGAAGTGTTACGGATGCAGCAGCAAGCTGTATGAAGAAGTCATCGTGTTGGAGGACTTGTCGGCACAAGGGTTCACAGTGTACGACAGGATGAAGTCGGTGGATTGGGACTACGCCTCTAAGGCTGTGGAAGAAATCGCTAAGTTTCACGCTCTGTCTGTCGCATTTGAGAAAGAAAACAAGGAAGAATTTAATAAATACGTGGAAACTTTAACGTTTTCATGGGATACAGAAAATACTGAATATTTCAACGATATCATTGACAAGGGAATTAATATGGTCAAGGAAGAAAAAAGAAGCAGAGTAGAAGCATTCATAGCATCTATTGAGATGGTGGATAACGATGATATTTTAAAACCGGTGAAACTACAGAGTCAGCAACCAAATGTACAGGGTGAACGCGGTGAGTACCTACACCTACCAACGAGGTTTACAAAAAGGAATTATTATTTGTCCTATTAGCAAAAACAAGAGACTAAGTTACATTATTACAAACTCTTCCTGCGCAAACATTATAGATATGCTTATAAGTATTACAAGTTCTAGAAGACTCTTAAATGACTTATCCTTACATATTATGAAATAAACTCCTTCGCAGTGTCAGTCAAACAAAAGCTGGTTTAAAATAAATTTGTACTCTTCAACTATTAAGCTATTTTATGGATCACCTCAGGTTTCATCATACGTTTATTTTTGAATAAACGTGTCAGGTAATGTTAGGAGTTTGCGACATAATCGCATGGCCTGATCTAACTATTTGGCTGCTCCGAGCAAAAATAATATTTATTTATTTCATTTTAGCAAGGCTTACAGACTAATTTACAATTATACAACAATATATTCTAACAAATTGCTGACAATAAGCCTCCACCTAAAGATAACTTAAATAATATTCACCATGCTATACAGTAACACCATTTAAGTCTCATCTCATCTGCCTACAACTGTCCACTGCTAAACATAGGCCTCCCCTAGAGCGTGCCATGACCATATAAGTCACGAGCTTATTATTAAAAAAAAAACATAAAAAACGATGTTTTTGTTTCGCTGCTAAGCATGGTAATTATAAAATTATTTTTATTTGCCGGCCCAACATTTTTCCTGATCTGGGCATTTGCCTGACTGCTCCATTCCCCTTTCTATGTGCTCTGATTAATAAAAATGACGAAAATGGTTTCAATATGTATTTTTAGGATGGAGGCATGGAAGTAAAAATTATAGATTACCAGACCATTCGGGGCGCGTCTCCGGCTGTCGATCTGCTTTACTTTATCTTCTCCGGCACCGACAAGAAGTTCCGCGACCAGTACTACGAACAGCTCCTGGACCACTACTACAAGGAGCTCAGCCTAGCCATGAAGAGACTGGCTCTCAACCCTGATGAGATCTATCCGAGGGAGGACTTCGACTTTGAATATAACTCGGTGAGTTACGACAATTTTATAGTTTTTTTATACATAGCATGTGCGTGCGATCAGGCACGAAAAGAAACACGACACGGACTACTTTGCCCATTACGGCGTATCATACCCGTGGATACGTTTTACTGACCGTAGGATCGTCGCATGCACGGTGCGTTGCGGCAGCGGCAAAATATTCTCGCCAACAATTGTTAACGCTCCGTGCATGGCACGCGACGGTATTGGTCGGTGTTGGGACGATCTAGTGTGCATGGCTTCATACTATTCAATACAAATAATATTTTATGCCTGACTCGTTTCTAGCCTGGCCATAGTGTGAAACGGTTTAGAGAGCAGATTCCAATAGTGTGATCTCAACATAATATTAAAACCGAGCAACCGATGAGAACTGGTTCATCAGGCGCGGCAACCAGTATTGTTAAAGGTTTTTTCATTCAGAGGAACACACATTGTGTGAATTTAACTTAAAACCAATTTAACTATTACAAAAGTGAACTAAGATGTTCGAAACAAGCAACGATGATTGAAATCATCTAAGAAAATTATAGTTTGAAATAAGTATCGAGATAGCTAGAGTGCTGTGGTCGCAACGCGTTATAATATAGTATCACCACTAAACTTCTATCAGGATTAAAATAACACGTAGTGCTCTAATACGGTGTAGGAAGGTGTTCTCAAGGGTGGTAATTAAAACACAGGGTTCGGAGGACAACCATATACACATACAAAACAACATAAAACGGGCTATTACAATAAAATTATCCATACGACGTCGGCGCGCGCGCGTGTTCCGGTCTCGAGTGTCGTCGCCGGACGCTAGCGGTGGGACGGGACGGGAACGAGGCATGGTGCATACGCTCGGTTAGGACAATGCTATAAGCCGGGTGTAGATGTATGCAACTTTCGTTCGCGTTACACACGTATTTATTTTTCGATACTTATGTACAAAACATTTCATTTTACATACATACATACATACATAACATCACGCATTTTATCCCCCGAAGGCGGTATGTAGAGGCGCAACTAGGGCACCCACTTTTCGCCAAGTATGTTCCGTCCCATGATGTGATAGGGGGCGAGCCTATCGCCATATCGGGCACAAATTCCAGACTCTGGGCTGATACCGAGCAGAAAAACCCAAATATCACTTTGCCCGACCCGGGATTCGAACCCAGGACCTCAGAGCGCTATTGTACCGGACGTGCAATACAACTACGCCACCGAGGCAGTCAGTTTACTATTTTATTTTTATCGTATCACCATGCGTATGCATTAAAATATCTTAATCCTTTTAACGATAACACGTCGATTTATTTTCGTCATATAAGCATGTGAATTGTAAAAATTATGACCGCCTTGATGGCTTAGTTTTATTACGGTATGACTGCAGTTTTGAGATCTCGGGTTCGATTCCCCGGGGTTGGGCAAAGTGTCCGGAGTCATACACACGGGGGAGAGTCAGTGTACAAGTTGCGCCTCGGTCTACCGCTTTGGGTATATAAAACGTGAGTATGTGTGTGTGTATAATAAGGTAATAAAATTCACAGAAACTTCCATTCGGGTTGACCCTGGCGATGACGATGTTGCCGCTGATCACCGTAGACGAGGAGAACGCACCCAAAGTGGACAAGGACTTGGGCTTGCACAGCTTCGTGGTGAACAACACGAGCGACATCCTCCGCGATAGAATCAACGAAGTTGTCGACGACTTTATTCGCTGGGGACTTGTGTAAAAACATTAACACATCGAGGATCGCCAGATGTTACCGGTGACGCTAGATGGCGCCACGGGAGTTTGAGTAACTACAAGTGCCGCGTGCGCAGCTACTCATAATGTCTGACTGTCGTCTAGAAAAAGGAATACGAACACGTATTTTTTGTTTTCCCTTATGGATGTAATAGTCAATATAAAAATAATATATTTTTGTACGCTGACGCGACAACAAAGCATGATGAAAAATATATTTTTCAATAACACTTGTAAACTACCTATGCTTATAAATAAATAATTTTATTTGATTTTGGGTATTTTATTGGTACTATATTTTAATTAATGGATGATCGTAGTACAAATGAATGCTAATAACAAAAAAGCGGCAAACAGACTTCTATCCATCATAAAAGCATTGAATTAAAATATAAAATAAAACGGTAAAAAAATTTTTTAAGTTAAACGGTTTTATATTGCAGATAAATGTACTAAAAGCTAAAAAATAATTTCATGGATACAGTCATGGGTACCAATATGTATACATTGTTATATTTTCAAAATAAAGTAACTCGTAACCTACTCACTTTCTGGAAATATCTATGGTCACATAAATTCCTAAAAATGCAAATTCAAAACGGCAGAATTGTGGTCGTTGACTTGTTGGTTTGTGGGGTACACTCTCAACGCCTTGTCTATTGAAAAGTCATCACTTGTGTTTTCAAGAAGTCTTCCCATTAAAATACTAAAATGATGGACAGTTAGCTCACCGACTCTTAAAGCATTTAATATATCAATAAACGTGTGATCACCTTGCTGACGCATATTTACAGTTAGCTCACACAGTGTCAATAAACGCCAGAGATGTGTAGCTGGTTGGAGATATTCTGGCTGTTTGAATACAGGCGTTTCAGATTGTTTAATAGGAGGCAGTTGTAAAAGATCACCAAAGAATAATACGTTTACTCCTCCAAAGAACTCATCTTCACAGTTCTTAATTTGCCTTAATCATGCGTCCATCATGCACAACATTTGGTAGGACACCATGGAAATTTCGTCGACAATCAGAAATTCTGTCTCGTGCCACTGTCACCTCATTATTCGCAAATAGTTTCCTGAGAGTGGTGACCACTACCCTAATGCCATACACTTCTCGGCGCGCTTTTACCTTTTACCTTAACTTGGGTGGTGTACCCCTAGCGAGGTATCATTTTTAGCCACCCTAACGCCACACAGTCCTCGACAGGATACCAGATCTTGACTTGGGTGGGCCATTCATATTGTAATTTTGTATAGTATACTGTATAATACTTACCAAGCCCTTTATTTTGATACCCATAATGATGGGATTGAAAACTACATTATCCGCCATTTTGTAGCAGTGGCCATCTTTGATTTTGATTTTGTATAGTGCACTGAATTCTACTTGACAAGCCCTTTCATTTGATACCCATATTGATGGAATTGAAAAAAACTAAGTTGTCCGCCTTCTTGTAGCGGCGGCCATCTTGGATTCACAATAATATTGAATATGGATGATGGTATTCTCACCAGAATCAAAGGCGTATACCAAATTTCATATCAATCAGGTAACGGGAAGAGGGTTAAATTTCAATTACTAAATTTGACCCAAACAAACAATCGGGGTGAGCTAAATAAAACCGTTTAATAATAAGCTGTTGATGTAAAGAAACTTTAATTTATACTATGTAAAACGAAAAGCATGACGCCAAATTCACTTTAGTCAAGATCGAATTACTCGTAATGATCATAGTATTTTCACAAGTAAATCTCGCGCGAAACTCGTATCTCTACAAAGTACAGAATAAAGTTTGATTCATAGTGATTTCTTAAGTCTACGCGAATGTTAGACATTTAAATTAAAGTATTTTACGGATTTTATCTCGGTTTTCGATTCGTTTCGATTCGGTTATCGCGTTTCGCAATAAAATAGTTTAATTTAAAGTTTGATTCATTAAAAGTTTATTTTTCCTTTATGAGCATTTAAATAAAAGCTTGTTTTTAACCATTATATTTTTATTATTATTTTTTAATATTATAATTCAGTAGCAAGATTTTGACCTGAATAATTGGAAACAAGCATCATAATCGGCGACTTTAAAAACCCCAGGATAATAAAATTTCTGACTAATTAGACCAAATCGATTTTTGGGCACTATCTTGGTTCTGTTTTCTTCATTTTCTATAATCATCGCCTACAGGTTACCCTTATGAGTAGCTACAACAATAGGGAACCGGCCTATGTTTGATTTTGTTCATTATTCTATATGTAATGATTAATAATACGAAAAAGAAGTACTCCTGCGAAAACTGCATAAAAATTGCTTAAAAAATGGCCTAGTAATTCATATAACGTGCAGAAGTGGGCGCGTTGTGGGGATATTGCTTCATCTCTTTCTTTTGCACGCGTCGTAATTCCCGATGACGTCACATGTGGGTATTTCGTCTCTTTTCTGTTTCTTGTTAATTATCCCTTCCACTGACATTAAAAGACTTATAACTTGTTGATTTTTACCGAATTTTGATAATTCGTTTTATATTATAGTTTATGCAGCGTAAATATTTGGTAATATTAAAGAACAAAAATGATTCCAGTACCCTATTCTTCGAGTACCGGCAAAATTACCCAACCTGTGGCAAATTATGAATTTAAATTAAATAAATAAATAAAATATTTTATATTTTATCACATAAGCGAACAAAGTTGCACGTATGATACGTCAATACAATTTGTACGAATAAATATTATTATTTCTAAATAACACTTAAGCTACCTAAATGATGAATTGCTGTTAAATATGTAAAAAAATAATTTAAACTTGTTGACAATTATTAAAACACTGTCGTCGCCGTTTTTCTGAAAGGTCTAAAGCTGCCAGTTATATTATTTTACGTTGTTATGTTTAGTTGATATTAGACAATATTACATCATTCATATTTATTAATACCCCGCCATATATCCGTAACAAACAATGTTTCTTTAGATGGCATTACCATCGCGCTGCTAGCATTTACAGAAGAAAAATATTTAAAGAAAAAAATAATAAATGTATAGCCTATAATCATCGCATAATAACAACGTAACGCGACATTAGAGTGGAGCATTATTTGTTTGGTCTATCCGTAATAATATCTTATAGACTATGGAGGGACCCTCTATTAAATATAATTCTATTATCTTCTTTTTCTTTCACCAGCTTTATTCTTGTTATAATGTAATTGTGTTGGTGGAACACTTTTTAAAGAATATGACAGAAGGGATTTGGCTTAGTATGATCTATATGATGACCTAATCTAATTAAGTATTAGATTAGTAGCCAAATATGATCGACCGTCTGCGCCACATTACACACACAAACTACCCCTGGGTAAAACGTACTCCAAAATTCCGCACAGTATGACCTGACCTGCAGGACCTCTCGGTCCCTGCCAATAATACAAGAAGGTAAGTTATATAAATAAGTAATGAAAAACGACGCCGATGACTTTACGTTTATTATAATCTAATAACTTATCAAATTATGTGATGTGACCTACCTCAGAAATATATAGATAAGATTATATTTTGTATTTAAATCACGACAAAAACAACATGGAACTCATTTGCTTGTATGACATCGCATCGTAGTTACAATTGAAGCGCGAACCATGTCAGAACACAAGCAAATATTCACCGAGATACTGAACAAGATAGTGGCCGAGCGGGCGCTCGTCGCTCCTCGAGTGAAGATACAGCCCATCAGCAGCGGCGGAGCCAACTTCACCACTCAGCTGTTCCAGGCCACCATCAGCCACGGAGACAATGAGCTGAAACTGTTCGCAAAAGTGGCAGCCGTCGGAGAAAAATTTAGACAACAATTTTCAGGTTTCCGAATATTTGAAGCGGAAAACGATTTTTACACCAAACTTATGAAAATATACGAAAACCTTCAAGAGAAGCACAATGTACCGCAGGACAAGCGGTTTGTAGCGCCGAAGTGTTACGGATGCAGCAGCAAGCTGTATGAAGAAGTGCTCGTGTTGGAGGACTTGTCGGCACAAGGGTTCACAGTGTACGACAGGATGAAGTCGGTGGATTGGGACTACGCCTCCAAGGCTGTGGAGGAAATCGCTAAGTTTCACGCTCTGTCTGTCGCATTTGAGAAAGAAAACAAGGAAGAATTTTATAAATATTTGGGAACTTTATCACTCTCATGGGATAAAGAGACTACTCAACATTTCACCGATATCATTAACAAGGGAGTTACGTTGGTTAAGGAAGAAAATAGAAATAGATTGGAAGCATTCATAGCATCCGTTGGGACGTTAAATTTTGATGATGTTTCAAAACCTTTGAAACTGAAGGTACTGGCGCATTGCGATAACAGAGTCAGCAACCAAATGTACAGGGTGAACGCGGTGAGTACCTACACCTACCATACCGAGGTTTATAAAAAGTAATTATTATTTGTCCTATTAGCAAAAACAAGAGACTAAGTAACAATATTACAAACTCTTCCTGCGCTAACATTATAGATATGCTTATAAGTATTACAAGTTCTAGAAGACTCTTAAATGACTTATACTCACATATTATAAAATAAACTCCTTCGCAGTGTCTGTCAAACAAAAGTTGGTTTAAAATAAATTTGTACTCTTCAACTATTAAGCTATTTTATGGATCACCTCAGGTTTCATCATAAGTTTATTTTTAAATAAACGTGTCAGGTAATGTTAGAAGTTTGCAACAGAACACATGATCTCCCAGCCCGATCTAGCTACTTGGTCGCTCCGGGCAAAAATAATAGTCACCAACCTTTTCATTAACACTATATATGACATGAACTTGTTACTCTAAAAAAATTTCCATAAAATATACCTTTTTGTTGAGCTGCAAAGCATGGTAATTTTATAAAATTATTCTTACTTGACATCCCAAATTTTTCTTGCTCTGGACATTTACCTAACTACACCCCTGCTTTAGATCGGACCCTGGTTAACTGATAATTACCTTTGTATATAATTTTCAGGATGGAAGTGTGGAGGTAAAAATTATAGATTACCAGGGCATTCGGGAAGCATCCCCGACCTTCGATCTGCTGTACTTTATCTTCTCCGGCACCGACAAGAAGTTCCGCGACCAGTACTACGAACAGCTCCTGGACCACTACTACAAGGAGCTCAGCCTAGCCATGAAGAGACTGGCTCTCAACCCTGATGAGATCTATTCTAGAGAAGACTTCGACTTTGACTACAAAACGGTGAGTGGTCATTATTATTGACGCTTCGTGTATGGCACGCCACGGTATCGGTCGGTGTCGGAACGGTCTAGTGGGCATGGTTTCATAAATAATCTTCAATTTAGATAAGAAAGTTTGAACACGTATGTATTTATTTTTGGACACTTACATGACATTTCGTGTGATTATTTTTATTTTTTGTCGCATCACCATTTGTACATATTAAAAAATATCTAGGTCCGTTTTAACGATGACACGTCGAATTATTACCGTCGCAAGTAATGATTGCCTCGATGGCGTAGTTGTATTACGGTACAACTACAGTGGTGAGGTCTCTGGTTCGATCCCCGGGAAAGGCAAAGGGATATTGGGTTTTTCTACTCAGTATCAGCCCGGAGTCTGAATTTGTGCCCAATATTGCGACAGGCTCGCTCCCTATCATCCAACATTAACATCTTGGAACGAAATACACGCGGGGGAGCCTGGGTATACCAGTTGCGCCTCTGCCTATCCCTTCGGGGATATAAGGTTTGAGTGTGTGTATGTTTGTAATAAGGTAATAAAATTTACAGAAACTTCCATTCGGATTGATCCTGGCGATGATGGTGTTGCCAGTGATCACCGTAGACGAAGAGAACGCCCCTAAAGTGGACGAGGACTTGGACATACAAAGCTTCGTGGTAAACAACACGAGCGACCTCCTCCGCGAGAGAATCAACGGAGTTGTCGACGACTTTATACGCTGGGGACTTGTGTAAAAACATTAAGATATCGAGGATCGCCAGGTGTTATCGGTGACGCTAGATGGCGCCACGGGAGTTTGAGTAACTACAAGTGCCGCGTGCGCAGCTACTCATAATGTCTGACTGTCGTTTAGAACACGTATTTTTTGTTTTCTCTTGTGAATATTATTATTATTATTTAATTATAATATTATGTGTTATATTTAATAAATAGATAATCGTAATACAAATGAATGCTTATGACAAAAAATCGGCAAATACCCTTCTATCCATCCTGAAGACATTGACTTTACTGTGCCAAGTCCATTACTTCCAGTACAACTATACCTGTTGCAATTATTCTAACGGTTTTGACTTTCCGCCGCATTAAAACAAAAAATCTATATACAAAAATATAGAAATAAGCTTTTATTTAAATACCCTACAAAAAAATTATATACTTTAATTTAACAAAACTTTGTTTTATACCATGTAAAAATAAAAGCTTTTATTTTAACATGACACTACGTTTGTTAGCCTGGTAAAAGCCGGCTTATACAAACGCATGAGAATTTGGGTTAGCGCTTTAGGCGCTCGCTACGCCTCAAAATAAGGCGCCCATGCTGAGGGCAACCCACTTACCGGTTACGAGCCTCAGCTCAGGACGGTCACTGTAAGAGGACGACACATTAATGATTAGGCGCGTAGTCGTAACAAACTAACAATCTAACCATTGCCTTATGCGTCGCCACGCGGGTCGGTACTGCTAGAAGGGTCGGGAAGACGGGGAACGTGGCGAGGTCCTCGGCTGCGAGGACAGAACCGCGGTCCTGTGGAGTGTAAGAGTTTCAGGAACGCGTTTTTACGACGAACAGTCAAAATAGGGGACCGTCCTGTGCAGTAGCGAAGGGTGAAATTTTTCAAAAGGTATCCCGGTGTAAAAAAAATTGGCGTCAGTTAAGATAACGGGGGCAATTTATCGGAAAACAAAAACTAAGACAACGGATTAGTCTTGATTCGAAATCAACAAACGTTAACATACCTACTAAATTACCTATTATGCGTAAATAATTGAAACATTCATAAAATCGAACAATAAACGTAGATAATTCTCCTTCCTTTAACCACAAATATAAGTAAAATGAAACTGTAAATGTAATAGAAATAGGTATCACGATCGCCAAACAGACCAACAGTTTAAGTCTACCCACACGATAAACTTATATAATTATCAATTTAAATTATAATCAAGAAAGGTTATTCGTTAACTATTGCTTGTATCGTGGTGCTATTTTAAATTCAGTAAAATATAATGTTTATTTTCTTCTAACAAACATTTTGTGTCTAAATTCAAAAACTTTCAGATCTACTTCAAATATTTTACCATCTAAATAGTAATATGTGAAATCACAGAATAATAATATACTTACGTAAAGGTAGACATTAAACTGATCACAGGTAGTTATTTCCATTATAATACACATTTATTTTTATAGTTTATAAATAAACAAAGCTAACTACATATCACATAACTATCAAAGCAAACTAAATATCACATAACTATCAAAAAATAAAATAAATATGACAATTTACAAACACCGAAACTTGGTAGCATAATACATTATGACGTTTCAACGTTTGATAGACGTAAAAAGTGATAATTATACATAGTCGGTTAACGTGAAACCGAACTGGCTCGGGTTCCCTTTGCCCATATCTTCCGCACGATTCCGACAACACTAGTAGGAAGTCATAGAAAGTGCTGCCATCTATATTAAAAAACATACTACGACATTAAGCCGCTTGATAGCGGGTTACCTTGCGCCTGTGGCGTCACAATTTAACTTAGGTAGGTAACGGAATTTCTGGGGAACTAAATACGAGGTGCGCCATCTAACGTTATTTTAAATGAGTAATCGATAACGATTAAATTAATAAACATCGGGCTACTGGCCGATAGATGTCATTAATTAGTGATAATTATTAATAAGTTAAGCTATTATAATTATTATTGTCCAGTCTGATATGTTGTAATTTTAAATTTACCTATAAAATATATTGTATAGTTTCACCGAAAACTTAAAAAGGGAAGCCGGTGGGAATCGGCTTGTATGGACGCTTCGCCACTGGTCCTGTGTTTAATTTTGTACATTATTCTATTTGTAATGGTTAATAATACGAAAAAGAAACCTCCCTGCGAAAACTGCATTCAAATTTTTAGAAAATGAGCCAGTAATGCATATTTCAAATATTACTATGTTCCGAAGTGGGCGCGATGTGGGGATATCGCTTCATCCCTTTCTTTCGCACGCATCGTAATGCCCGATGACGTCACACGTGGGTATTGCGCCTCATTTCTGTTTCTCATTACTTACCCCTTCTAACGAAATTGAAAGACTTATAACTTCTTGATTTTTTACCGGATTTAAATAATTCTTTCTGTGTTGTAAATTATATAACGTAAATATTTGATAATAATAAAGAACAAAAATGAGTCCGACCCCTAATTTATAGTTCATTGTGTTTGTCAGAACTGAATGCCGCCGTCTCCATTCAGCGCGGTTTAGTGGACTATAGACCGGAATTTTGCCTAGTTAATTTATTTGCATGATTGACTGCCTGATCGAAGTAGCATCTATTGGCCATGCGCATAAAGTGCCTGATGGTCGGCATATCGGTGCCCACGTGGAGGTTGCGCTTACGAATGTACGACGGGGTACCGAGTGCGAGTCTTAGAAATTTTTTCTGCAAGTCCTGCAGACGCTGAAGTCGAGCAGACGGAATATGAGTAAACGCGGGCGACGGGTGTGTCATAATTGGCCTAACTTACGTGGTAAAGATCCGAATCATGGTACGGGTGAACATTTTACTGCTTTCGACATTAATATTAACTTCAACAACATGGTCGTGGCCTACGGGAATGTTCGTGAGAGATCAGTGAGACTTTAGACTGGAGGTTAACACTTTCGCTTTCCCATCGTCATCAAATTATGGGTTCAAATTATTCGGACGATTAAGCAGAGGAATGGGGCCACATTGGTTCTATTCAGCTAAGGACATAGCTTCCAAAAGACCTGTAGGGTCGGTTCCGATAAATGATTATTCCGTCTCGAATCGACGATGTCTTGAACGCGACGTTTGGCCTCTCGATGAGGGATCGCGCAAGACATCGTCGTTATGAGGTGGGATCAGTCGCACAGGCTTTAAGTGAAGCATTGCGCCTCCTCACCACACACCTTATGTCGCTGGGACGTTGAATAAAAACTTACAGCGAATTTTACTTTATTTACAAGTTAATCTTTTATCTCTACACAGTATAAAACAAAGTTTGATTCACATAAAAGTTTATTCCATATTTTTAGGGCGTTTAAATAAAATTTTGTTTTTATTTAATATAATAAAAACAAAATTTTATTTAAACTTAAAATTTATTAATAAGACAATTAATAACCGAAGGAATAATGGAAAAACAGCTGCACTGAAAGTGATGGTCATGTTACTATAAAGTCTTATTGTAGTTAGTTGTACAATTATTTCTAATATATAAATGTATTATACTTTTACATTGTTATTAATATATGTCGTGTATCTTAGGTTGGTTGGGCTTGGTTTTTCATAATTCCTTCTGTGTTATAGTTTATATAACATAAATCTATACTATTATATAAAGCTGAAGAGTTTGTTTGTTTGAACGCGCTAATCTCAGGAACTACCGGTCCAAACTGAAAAATTCTTTTTGCGTTGGATAGCTCTTTGTTCGTGGAGTACTATAGGCTATATATCATCACGCTATACCCAATAGGAGCGGAGCAGTAATGGCTAATCTCAGGAACTACCGGTTCGAACTGAAAAATTCTTTTTGTATTGGATAGCTCTTTGTTCCTGGAGTGCTATAGGCTATATATCATCACGCTATGACCAATAGGAGCGGAGCAGTAATGAAACATGTTGCAAAAACGGGGAAAATTTATAAGTTTTGAGAGCTTCCGTTGCGTGCGCTGCGTAAACGGTTAAAGATATGCAATAATGATGTATGACGTGATTGTTCCTCTTAAAAAGTTCTACAAAAATATATTATAAAACAAAGTCCCCCGCTGCATCTGTCTGCCTGAACGTGTAAAACTCAAAAACTACCCAACGTATTAAGATGAAATTTGGTATTGAGACCGTTTGAGACCCTGGGAAGAACATAAGCTCCCGGGAAAATATATAGCGTGACTTTAATAACGGAAAACTTTCGCCTGAAAAACTTTATAACGCGAGCGGAGCCGCAGGCAAAAGCTAGTATTTAATAACTATATACTTTCTGCCTTTATTGTTTTAATGTCACACCTCATGTCTCAGGATGGCGAGCGCAGTGGAATACCAAACAATACTTTGTAATACAAGGTGTTGTGGTGTCTCTACTGTTTATGGGAGGTCATATCGTTTACTATCAGGCGAACGGCAAGCTCGTCTCGTCATTCAAAGCAATAAAAAAATAAAAATAAACGAAATGCTTTTTTTTAAATGTTTGATACTATTATTATTTAAAAAAAAATGTAATTAAGATTCAGTAGCACGATTAGACCCGAATAATTCGAACCCAGCATCATCATTTTGATAGCCCCACAATAACAAAATTTCAGACCCATTAGACCAACAAAATTTCTGGGCATTACCATGGTAAAGGTAAATCAAGAAGACCGAAGTCTTGTCTTCTATGGTGGCCATCATGTTCTCCACTATACTATTGATGTAAGTTAAGACTCGATTCCGTTAACTCTTACTGTTTACTTGGGCAACAGTACACCATCACCTTAAGGGATTTCGCGCAAATGTCAGATTATTCGTATTTTTCTCAGCAAACCCTTTAATTGGATACCCATATTATTGGAGTGCGTAAAAAATAATCAGTCCGCTATCTTGAGCAGTCCGCCTTGTTGGATTTAGTGTAATGTCGTTTTAATTTATTATACTGTTGAGCATTCGGAATACGTAAGCTTGAGAATGATTCTGCATGAGTCAATGTTTATTACTACTTAAATATGATAAGATACATGATTTTATATAGTAGATATACACATATACACATACTTAATTAGATAGATCCATAAAAATATTAAACGGTAAATTTTTTTTGTATATTTTTTTTATTTTGTAATATTGTATAAATGTTACACTTATTTACAAAGGATAAAAAGTAAAATAAAATAATTACATAGCTCTGCTTGTCTTTACTATAGACCCTATGGTCTATTCCGATGTTTGTGGATTTTCATTGGTTTACCTTTATAAAGAACCAACACAAAGGATTAAAAATTTTATTTTTACAAATTTTATTTGTAATTTGTTCAATATAAGTCAAATCATATCATTACACTTAATTTCATCAATTCGGTCTTATCGTGCTATTTTTCTACTGTGCCCACTAGTAATTAAATTGTTTCTTGCATCATATTGCGACTGTTGTAATGTATATTAAAGTTGTGGATAATGTACATATTGTAGTACTTATTAATAGTGTGCATCTGCATCCTGTGATTCCTGTTTCTAATACTATGTGGCCCCATAACTAATTCGGTATCCGTGCACATTCCCACTCCGGCGTTCAAATACGAAGTAGGCACTTGAGTTGTTGTAAAGGGCTTTATATATATCTTCGTCTATAGCTTCTACTTCATCATCTGAGTGAGTGTTGGTGGTTGTGGCGCAGTGGTGGAGAAATGACAATTAATGATATCTAAACCAATTGTCCCCTGGTAATCTACTTTTTGCTTACCAACACCCACAGTTCTAAGAAACTTCCAGATGTTAGTATGAGAAGAGCAAAAAATATTGCTAAGAATGTGACGGCGTTTAGCATTGCGTATCATCTG